>NC_092238.1:14468808-14471308 GCF_036320965.1 Panulirus ornatus | reverse complement strand
GATGGAAGTATTGTTGAATCATCTCTTATCAAACGTAGTAGAAATATCAGTATGAATTAGAATGTTGGTTATACGAATCAGATAACTTTATGAGTGTATAAATTGTCAATGTATTTCCCGGAACATAAGTTAACCTGAGTTCGCAACTCGAGAGAGGTGAGGTGGTTTAGGGTGACCTGTGCCCTAATCCCTTCACCTGTTTCTTAATTCATCTCCCTGCCCTGCCCAGTGGCAGCTGGTATATTATGTTTTGGTTATTGTGACCTGCACTCAGTCCTGACAGTGAAATTATACGAAAGCGCTTGAAACTTCATACTTTCGTTTCAGCTTCTTTGAAGTGGGAGGTTCTTTGACGAAATTGTTCTCCCAAAGATACAGCCTCGCCAAAGGAGACTTTTCACTCACGGTGTGACCTTGAGCGAGCGGAGTCCGGTAACGCCTCCTGTACAATTTGTTTATGGATGGAGGAGGGAGGGAGGTTGAATCCAATGTCTTGGAAAGAGGAAGTCATATAGTCTGCTCGGGGGTTAGAGGCTTAGGAGGTGAGTCAGTTCTTGCTTGTTGATGGCACAGTGCTGGTCACAGAATCGAGTGAGGAACTTCACACGCCTTTGTCTGAGTCTGGGAGATATATGAAAGAAGGAAATTAAGGGTAAATGTGAATAAAAGCAAGGTTATTACGTTTGGCAAAGCAGGACAGTATATGTTCTCTCTCTCTCTCTCTCTCTCTCTCTCTCTCTCTCTCTCTCTCTCTCTCTCTCTCTCTCTCTCTCTCTCTCTCTCTCTTCCTCATTTCGTGCTTGTTGAGAAGAGTTCGTAAAGGTCAAAAACTGTTTAGAACAATCCGGTCAAGTCTTCAGGTAGTATATATATATATATATATATATATATATATATATATATATATATATATATATATATATATATAAATAGATAAATAGCCATGCAATCAAAAACAGCCTGGATGGAGTGCGTGTCGTCACGTTAGTGTTTCAGTATTCATGACCGAATTCTAACTTTTTAAAACTTTTGTCTATAATCTATCCTTCAAACTCTGAAACAAATTTTCCTTTAGTCCTAGAATTATAGTACACCGGCATATATAATCACCTCACCGATGACGCCAGACCATAAACTTATTGGCTGATACAGCCTGACGTCATGGAGTGTAATCCTGAATGCGGCCACGCGATTGGTTCTTGTATGAGATGATAACGTGTCCGGCCCCTTGATGAATAATGTGTAAGGACTAGACTATCAAGTTGGCATATCGAATAATACGAAGATACTCCACCAAATTTTCTTAATTTCACGAATTCTATATTCTGGAAAGCCAGATTATGATAAAGATTTTTGCGGATGAGCAAACCATACGTAGACATATATAAGTGAGACTTACACAGACAACTTATTCCTTGAATTTCTAGTCTTGGATAATCAGCTCTTAGGAAGCAAACACTTAGATAACCAGATCCTGGATTACTAATTCCAGGATACGAAAATTCTCTTAAATTGCTAGTTCCAGGATAAGCGGATCTTGGATTTGCACGTTTTCAGAAGAGCAGGTCCTTAGTTACAAGTTCCAGGAGGATCAGGTGCTCTTGGGTTACCAGTTCTAGCTGATTATCCTGGAACTTAGATTGCTTGTTTCAGGTAAAGCAGGCACTAGATTACTAGTTTCCAGGTTATTCAGGTCTTGATATACTTGTTCCAGGAAAAGCAGGCCTTGGACTACTAGTTCCAGGACGAACAAGTCTAGGATTACTTCCAAGATATGCAGGTTCTGGATTACTCATTCCAAGATCGGTTGGTCCTAGATTACCAGTTCCAGGATGAGCCAGACCTGGGTTTCTTCTAGCCCTTGGGTAGATAGGTTCTGGATCACCAGCCCCATGTTAAGCAAGTCCTGGATTACTTGTTCCAGGACATGCAGCTTTAGAATGGGTTGCTCCTCCGTGATTAGGTCATGGGCAATTAGGGGGAAGGGTAAACAAATCTGAGTATAGATATTTCCAAGGTGAAGAGATATAGTGTTACTAACCCCTGGATTACTGATCCGTGAATATCCAGTACCCAATCCCTGTGTAGGAAGATCCCTTTGGCTTTCCATGAACAGCCACCACCACTAGTTAGACCTTCATGCACGTCGCTAACAATCATCATAACTCATCAGAACACGCGTTAAAGGTGGATATTCGTTGAGATACAAAGGCCCCAGCGTGCGTGATGCTAATAAACTCATGTCCAGGAATAAATTAATTCTTTGCGTAGCTATTCCCCAGTGGAAGATGTAAGCATGATGGATGGTGGTGCAAGGGAAGGTCACGCTGTCGCTGAATAACAGCGTGAGTTCCGTTCTTATCGCCGGGGCAAGTGCCGGATGACATGGAACTGATTCACAATAGATTCAGGGCAAGTCGAGGTACCTCAGCAGCCATCCAGGCGCCTTGATTCGGTTTTGGCGGTTCTTTGGTGCTGATGAAGTGCCAAGGATACAAAT
>NC_092238.1:14341308-14466308 GCF_036320965.1 Panulirus ornatus | reverse complement strand
TTGAGCTTTTTTTCAACATTCAGCTTTTTAACTGCTTCTTTGATAAGTGTTTAATAGCATTAATTACAACCGTATTTTCATTTTTATTCTCCCTCTTGCCTCATCTAAAATGGAATAAAAGCCAGTGGTAACAATAACGTTCGCATTAATAAAATGAATTTCTGTTTCAAAACAGAAAACGCCTCACCGCAAACTTCAAATGTCGTTGCTTACGTGATCGTAGAGGCTATGTGAAGGATATAAACCCGAACATACTTAGTAAGTATAAATGAGACTTACTTACAGGAACACACACTTGGTGCTTGTAAACAGTTCTGTATATATTGATGAGCACTCTATGCTTGAATGATTATTTCGTCCTGCTTAAGAGGACTGCACACATAAGGAAGAGATGATGGATAGTCTTAATACGTTACTCTATGTATGAAAAGAATAGAGAATGGAATAATGACTTAATGCGTATGTGTAAGAGTCGGTTGAGAGGAAGATGAAAGGAAGGAAGAAGAGTGAGAGGGTGGAAGTCAAGAGCAAAAGAGCAAGTAAGTGAGAGGTATGTCAACTAGGGAGAGTGGATGAAGTTGTGAAAGAGCAAGTAAGTGAGAGGTACGTCAACTAGGGAGAGTGGATGAAGTTGTGGAAGATGAGAGCGAACAGGAATAACACATATGGGTCGCGTTAGTGGGTAGTGGGCAGTGGTACATATGTTTAGGAATGGGCAGTAAAGAGTATGACGTATGTTAAGGTGATATATAGAAAACGAAAGAAATTGACGATTAGTTAAACGAAAAGATATATTCCAAAGACGTTCAATGGGCGTTTTTTATTCCCTTTTATTTATTTTTTGTGTATCAATGATATAGATAAAGATATATGAATAAATAAACAGCGGTATATTGAACTATAGGGAGCCTTTCGGATGTATTGTGTGTGTGTGTGTGTGTGTGTGTGTGTGTGTGTGTGTGTGTGTATAGTCTCGGGGTTATAGTCGGTGTAGTTTCCGATGTATGTCGTATATACGGAATCGGTCAAACCTTAACTTTTTCAAAACTTTAGATTAACAAAGATATCTCATCATAATATCCCTGAAGATACGGGGGAAAGAATATCTTCCACATATCTTTTGCGTATTGTAGAAGTCGACTAAAAAGGGCGGGAGGTGTGGGGATGGAGGGTTTTTCCCTCCTGTATTCCCTATCTGGAGCGATCATAGCCTAGCACTATGGCTCCCGCCTGCATGCCTGTTGGAGGTTTGTACGTTCTATGAAAGTGCGCGTTCATATGCACTATATTCGTATTCATATACCTCCGTGTTGTATAGTTAGGTTTTGTAAAATGCTATCTGGTGGTTGTGTGAGCCTGATGGGATTTGACCGTTCTAGACCGCGTTGCTCACCAACGTGAGACGAAGGGTATTCGATTGCTTAGTATTCGAATACTAGTAGTATCGCTTCCGCCTGCCACTCAGGTGCCCCCAGTTCAAGCTTGGCAGCTGGAGGTTTGCATGTTCTATGAAAGTGCGTTGTATTCGTGTATATATACAGCATCGCTACCACCTTTTTCAGCGAAGTAGCCCCAGGAAAACAGATAGAAAAGGCCACCTTCGTTCACACTCAGTCTCTAGCTGTCATGTACAATGCACCGAAACCACAGCATCACATTCACATCTAAGCCCCACACACCTTTCCATGGTTTACCTCAGCTGTTTCACATGCCCTGGTTCAGTCCACTAACAGCACGTCGACCCCGGTATACCACATCGTTCCAATTCACTCTATTCCATCCACGAATCCTACCCTCCTGTATGTTCAGGCCCCGATCGCTCAAAATCTTTTCTACTCCATCCTTCCACCTCCAATTTGTTCTCCCGCTTTACCTTGTTCCCTCCATCTCTGACATATATATCCTGTTTGTTAATCCTTCCTCACTCTCTATATGTCCAAACCATTTCAACACATCCTCTTCGGCTCTCTCAAGCGCACACTTTTTACTTCCACACATCTCTCTTACCCTTTCATTACTTACTCGATCAAACTACCTCACACCGCATATTGTCCTCAGACATCACATTTTCATCACAGCCACTCTCCTCTGTACAACCCTATCTGTAGCCCATGCTTCGCAACAATATAACATTGTTGGAACTACTATTCCTTCAAAAATACCCATTTTTGCTCTTCGATATAACTTTTTCTCCTTCCACACATTCTTCATCGTTCCTAGAACCTTCGCCCCATCCCCCACCCTGTGGCTCACTTCCTCTCCCATGGTTCCATCCTCTGCTAAATCCATTCCCAGATATCTAAAACACTTCACTTCCTCCAATTTTTCTCCATGCAAACTTACATGCCACTTAACCTGTCCCTCAACCTCACTGACCCTAATAACCTTGCTCTTATTCACTTTTACTCTCAGCTTTCTCCTTTCACACACTTTTCCAAATTCAGTCACCAACTTCTGCAGTTTCTCTCACGAATCAGCCACTAGAGCTGTATGCCATCGGCGAACAACAACTGACTCACTTCCCAGGCCCTCTCATCCCCAATAGACTGCATTCTCGCCCCTCTCTATAAAACACTTGCATTTTCCTCCCTAACCACCCCATCTATAAACAAATCAAACAACCATGGGAACATCACACACCCCTGCCGACGACCGACATTCACTGGGAACCAATCACTCTCCTCTCTTTCTAGTCGTACACATGCCTTTACATCCTTGGTAAAAGCTTTTCACTGTTTCTAGCAACTTACCGCCCACAATATATACTCTGAAGACCTTCCATAAAGCATCTCTATCAACCCTATCATATGCCTTTTCCAGATCCAAACATGCTATATACCGATTCATCTGTTTTTGTGAGTATATCTCACACACATTCTTCAAAGCAAACACCTGATCCACACATCCTGTTCCATTTCTAAAACCACACCGCTCTTTCCCAGTCTGATGCTCTGTGCATGCCTTCACCCTCTTGGCCAATACCCTCCCATATAATTTCCGAGGAATACTAAACAAACGTATGACTCTGTAGATTGAACACTCACCTTTATCCCCTTTATCTCGGTAGATTGGCTCTATGCATGGATTCCGCCAATCCTCTTGCACTTCACTATGATCCATACATACCCTGAATATCCTTACCAACCAATCAACAACACGGTCACTTTCTTTCTTAATAAATACTACTGTACCATCCAAACCCACCGACTTGTGGGATTTCATTTTAGACTTATTGCTTTGACCTGAAACTGGTAATGTAGGTATTACATGGATATCATCTTTTCCTTATAGGCTCTGATGGCGGTACACATAAATCTACTGACAGTCGGAAATACAAGATCATGAAGACTCACAAAGCGTCAGTTAGGTGAGTCCCTGAACAGAAAATGTAGAAGCAAATCTTTATTTAGGAAGGAACGACCAACAGCCATAAAACTGTCAGCGACGTGTGACATTTCATGCACTACAATACCTCGTTTCCAGGAGAATGCCGTAATGAAGTGTTCTTAATTTCTACAGAAAATCCGCTCAAAAAAAACAAGAAGCCAGGAAACGAAGCTTCGCGAGCTGGACACGCATCACTCAGATGACGTGTATCAGCCGCGGTTCATATAGCCATCTTAATCAGTTCTTTATACATACCTTTATACATACATACCTTTATACATATATACCTTTATACATACGTGCTGTGCCCGGCACCTCGCCCATCTCCATCATCCTCCCTTAGGACACGTAACCCCACCCACACACACACGCACACACACACACACACACACACACACACACACATACATCTTCCTCGAAGGCTTAGTCTGTGTGTGTAACCAAGATGGGGAGAAAGGAGAGCTAGGTAATATGTTTGAGAAAGGAACCTCAAAGGTAAAGGTAAAGAATGGTTTGATGATATCGTAGAGATAGAATTAGGTGTGAGGACAAGAGCTTAGGAAGGGGTAGCAATGCTAATTAGGCAGGAGTTGTGGGAATGAGTAAAGGAGTGCAGGTATACCAAGTGAATTGGGAAAGGTGGGTGACTGATCATTAATGATCATGCACCTGGTCATAAGAAGGTGGGTAAGGGGCCGGTGTTTTGGGAGGAATTGAGTGGATGGGTCAGCAGTGTATTGCCAGAGATCAGGTGATGGTGGTAAACGATTTAAATGCAAGACTGAGCATTGTGGCAACTAAGCGTATAATTGGGAGGCATCTGGGTATTCAGTGAGGTGAATAAGAATGGTGGACAGCTTGTGGTGTTGTGTGCTTAAAAAAGGTATTCTGACAGAATACCTGGTTTTGAAATTTGTATGTGGGTAAGTAGAAAAAAAATGGTCAGAGGGCATTATTGGATTACGTATTGACTGATAGGCGTACAAAAGATAGACTCCTGAATGCGAATGTTTTGAGAGTGGCAGCTGCTGGGATGTCTAACCATTATCTGGTGACGGCGAGGGTAAGATTTGGAATAGTTTTCGGAAAAAAGGAAACGATATGAGTGTAAAGTGGGTGGTGAAAGTACGTAAGTGAGTTTGGAAAAGAGGCATGTGCGAAGAACCACCAGAAGAGATTGGGTGTAGAATGGCTAAAGGTGAGAATATACAAAGCAAGCGTAAGGGATGGGAGATATGCACGAAAGCAGTGCTGGCATATGAAAGAGAAGTGTGCGGCATGCGGAAGGTGAGAGGTAAGTAGGTGGGAAAGGGTAGAGAGTGGTGGGATGACGAAGCAAAGTTGCGAGTGAAAGAGAAAAATGAGATGCATGGACAGTACTTACAGGAAAGGAATGTAAATGATAAGGAGTTGTACGAGAGAAAGCGGCACGAGGTCAAAATGAAGATATAGGGGTTGAAAAAGAGGGTCAAATGAGAGCTGTGGTAAATGATTAACCGTAAGCTTCAGGGAGAGTAAGATGTCTTTGAAATGGATCTATAGTATGAGAATCACAAGAGAACAGATGGAAACACCCGTGAAAGGGGCAAATGAGGAAGCGTTAATAGGTAGTGTTGAGGTAAAAAGGAGATGGAGTAAGTAATCTGAAGGATTGTTGAGTGTGTTTGATGATATGGTGGCAGATAGAGGGTGTTTGGCTCGGAGAGCAGTACAAAGTGAGAGAATCATGGAGAGTATTTGGTGAAAAGAGAAGAGGTAGTAAAAGCTTCAAGTATGATGCAGTGGATGGCATGGCAATCGAATTTCTTAAAAGAAGAGATGACTGTTCCGTTGATTGCTTGAGGTTTTCAGCGTATGTGTGGATTATGATGAGGTGCCTGAGGATTGGCAGAACGCATGTATAGGCATAAGTTTGTTGAGTGTACTTGGCAAGTTGCATGGGAGAGTGGTGATTGAGAGGATGGAAGCATGTACAGAACTTGAGATTGAGAAAGAACAATGTGGTTTCACAAGTGGTAGAGTATGTCTGGGTTCAGGAGTTTCCTTTGAAGAATGTGTGTGAGAGACAGAAAAAAAGAAGAATTTGTATTTGGCATTCGTGGATCTGGAAAAAGCGTATGATAGGGTTGACAGAGATGTCTTATAGAAGGCCTTACTGATCAACTGTGTTGGAAGAAAGTTACTAAAAGCATTGAGAAGTTTTTATCTAGAGCGAAAAGCTTATGTACGAGCAGGAAGAGAGGAGAGTGAGTGGTTCAAGGTGAAAGTTGGTGTGCGATACGGGTGTGTGATGTCACCACGGCTGTCTAACTTGTTTAAGGATGGGATAGTAAGGGAAGTAGATACAAGAGTCTTGGACAGAGGAGCGAATACGCAGTATGTAGGAATTGGGAGGGCCTGGGCAGTGAGTCAGTTGTTGTTCGCTTATGACACAGCATTGGTGGCAGATTCGAGTGAGAAACTGCAGATATTGGTGACTGAGTTTAGGAGAGTGTGTGAAATGAGTAAATTGAGAGTACATATAAATAAACGTAAAGTGGTTAGATTTAATGGGACTGAGAGAAAAATTAGCTGAGGTATGAGTTTGAATTGAGAAAATTTGGAAGAAGCAAAGTGTTTTCGATACCTGTGAGTGGACGTGGTAGAGAATGGTGCCATGACAGCGGAAGTGAGTCATATGGTCGGGGAAGTGGGTAAAGGTTCTTGGAGCAGTGAGGAATGTGTGAAAAGACGTCATTATCTGGGAGGGGGAAAATGGGTATGTTTGAAGGTACGGTAGTCCCAACGATGATGTATGGACGCGAGACATGGGCTATATATGAGAATGTGTGTTGGAAATGAAACGTCTGAGGACAAAATGTGATGTTAGGAGGGTTGATCGAGGAAGTAATGAAAGGGAAAGAGACATGTGTGGCAATAAGAATAGTATGGTTGGGAGATCTGAAGAGGGTGTGTTGAAATCGTTTGGATACATGGAGAGAATGAGTGAGCAGAAGCTGACAAAGAGAATATATGTGTCAGATGTGAAAGGGACCAGGAGAAGCAGGAGACCAAATTGGATATGGAAGGATAAAGCGAAAGGGATTTTGGGTGCTCGGGGCCTGAATATACAGGAGGATGAAAGCAGTGAACTGGATAGATTGAATTGGAACTATGTGGAATACAGGAATTGACTTGTTGTTAATGGACTGATACAAGGCATATAAAGCAGCCGTGGTAAACCATGAAAAGGTCTGTGGGGCCTGATTGTGGACAGGACGCTGTGGTATCGATGTATTACATGTGACATTTGGAGAATGAATGTGAGCGAATAAAGCCTTCTCTTTTGTGGCGCTACCCCTAAGACAGGAAATGAATAGTAAACTTGAATATATATATATATATATATATATATATATATATATATATATATATATATATATATATATATATATATATATATCACCTGGGCCCCTCCTCTGTTCCCTCTTTTGGAAAATTAAAAAAAAAAAAAAGTGAGAGGGGAGGATTTCCAAACCCCGCTCCTCCCTTTAGTCGCCTTCTACGAACGCAGGGAATACGTGGGAAGCATTCTTTCTCCACTACCCCTGGGATAATATAATATATAAATATAATATATATATATGTAATATATATAGCTATTTATATATATATATATATATATAAATATATATATAACTATATATATATATATATATATTATATATATATATATATATATATATATATATATATATATATATATTATATATATATATATATATATTATAATATATATATTTATCTTTATTTTTATTTTGCTTTGTCGCTGTCTGCCGCGTTAGCGAGGTAGCGCAAGGACACAGACGAAAGAATGGCCCAACCCGCCCACATACACATGTATATACATACACGTCCACACACGCAAATATACATACCTATACATCTCAATGTACACATATATATACACACACAGACATATACATATATACACATGTACATAATTCATACTGTCTGCCTTTATTTGTTCCCATCGCCAGCCTGCCACACATGGAATAACATCCCCCTCCCCCCTCATGTGTGCGAGGTAGCGCTAGGAAAAGACAAAAAGGCCACATTCGTTCACACTCAGTCTCTAGCTGTCATGTAATAATGCACCGAAATCACAGCTCCCTTTCCATATCCAGGCCCCACAGAACTTTCCATGGTTTACTCCAGACGCTTCACATGCCCTGGTTCAATCCATTGACAGCACGTAGACCCAGGTATATACCACATCGTTCCAATTCACTCTATTCCTTGCACGCCTTTCACCCTCCTGCATGTTCAGGCCCCGATCACTCAAAATCTTTTTCACTCCATCTTTCCACCTCCAATTTAGTCTCCCACTTCTCCTCATTCTCCCCACCTCTGACACGTATATCCTCTTCGTCAATCTTTCCTCACTCATTCTCTCCATTTGACCAAACCATTTCCAAACATCCTCCTCTGCTCTCTCAACCACACTCTTTTTATTACCACACATCTCTCTTACCCTATTATTACTTGCTCGATCAAACCACCTCAAACCACATATTGTCCTCATACACCTCATTTCCTGCACATCCACCCTCCTCCGACAACTCCATCCATAGCCCACGCCTCGCAACCATACAACATTGTTGGAACCACCATTCCTTCAAACATACCCATTTTTGCTTTCCGAGATAATGTTCTCGGCTTCCACACATTCTTCAACGCTCCCAGAACTTTCGCCCCCTTCCCCCACCCTATGATTCACTTCCGCTTCCATGGTTCCATCCGCTGCCAAATCCAATCCCAGATATCTAAAACACTTCACTTCCTCCACTTTTTCTCCATTCAAACTTACCTCCCAGTTGACTTGTCCCTCAACCCTACTGTGCCTAATAACCTTGCTCTTAACGACATTTACTCCCAGCTTTCTTCTTTCACACACTTTACCAAACTCAGTCACCAGTTTCTGCAGTTTCTCACACGAATCAGCCACCAGCGCTTTATCATCAGCGAACGACAACTGACTCACTTCCCAAGCTCTCCCATCCGCAACGGACTGCATACTTGCCCTTCTTTCCAAATTCTTGCATTCACCTCCCTAACAACCCCATCCATAAACAAATTAAACAACCATAGAGACATTACACACCCCTGCCGCAAACCTACATTCACTGAGAACCAATCACTTTCCTCTCTTCCTACACATACACATGCCTTACATCCTCGATAAAAACTTATCACTGCTTCTAACAACTTGCCTCCCACACCATATATTCTTAATACCTTCCACAGAGCATCTCTATCAACTCTATCATATGCCTTCTCCAGATCCATAAATGCTACATACAAATCCATTTGCTTTTCTGAGTATTTCTCACATACATTCTTCAAAGCAAACACCTGATCCACACATCCTCTACCACTTCTGAAACCACACTGCTCTTCCCCAATCTGATGCTCTGTACATGCCTTCACCCTCTCAATCAATACCTTCCCATATGATTTACCTCTGTATACCTTATACCTCTGTAATTTGAGCACTCACTTTTATCCTCTTTGATTTGGTACAATGGCACTATGCAAGCATTACGCCAATCCTCAGGCACCTCACCATGAGTCATACATACATTAAATAACCTTACCAACCAGTCAACAATACAGTCACCCCCTTTTTCAATAAAGTCCACTGCAATACCATCCAAACCGGCTGCCTTGCCGGCTTTCATCTTCCGCAAAGCTTTTACTACCTCTTCTCTGTTTACCAAATCATTTTCCCTAACCCTCTCACTTTGCACACCACCTCGACCAAAACACCCTATATCTGCCACTCTATCATCAAACACGTTCAACAAACCTTCAAAATACTCACTCCATCTCCTTCTCACATCACCACTACTTGTTATCACCTCCCCATTAGCGCCCTTCACTGACGTTCCCATTTGTTCCCTTGTCTTACGCACTTTTTTTACCTCCTTCCAAAATACATTTTTATTCTCCCTAAAATTAAATGATACTCTCTCACCTCAACTCTCATTTGCCCTCTTTTTCACCTCTTGCACCTTTCTCTTGACCTTCTGTCTCTTTCTTTTATACATCTCCCCCACATATGCAGTATTTCCTTGCAAAAATCGTCCAAATGCCTCTCTCTTCTCTTTCACTAATAATCTTACTTTTCATCCCACCACTCACTAACCTTTCTAATCTGCCCACCTCCCACGCTTTCATGCCACAAGCATCTTTTGCGCAAGGCATCACTGCTTCCCTAAGTACATCCCATTCCTCCCCCACTCCCCTTACGTCCTTAGTTCTCACCTTTTTCCATTCTGTACTCAGTCTCTCCTGGTACTTCCTCACACAAGCCTCCTTCCCAAGCTCACTTACTCTCACCACTCTTTTCACCCCCACATTCACTCTTCTTTTCTGAAAAGCTCTGCAAATCTTCACCTTCGCCTCCACAAGATAATGATCAGACATCCCTCCAGTTGCACCTCTCAGCACATTAACATCCAAAAGTCTCTCTTTCGCGGGCCTATCAATTAACACGTAATCCAATAATGCTTTCTGGCCATCTCTCCTACTTACATACGTATACTTATGTATATCTCGCTTTTTAAACCAGGTATTCCTAATCACCAGTCCTTTTTCAGCACATAAATCTACAAGCTCTTCACCATTTCCATTTACAACACTGAACACACCATGTACACCAATTATTCCCCCAACTGCCACATTACTCACCTTTGCATTCAAGTCACCCATCACTATAGCCCGGTCTCGTACATCAAAACTACTAACACACTCACTCAGCTGCTCCCAAAACACTTGCCTCTCATGATCTTTCTTCTCATGCCCAGGTGCATATGCACCAATAATCACCCATCTCTCTCCATCTACTTTCAGTTTTACCCATATCAATCTAGAGTTTACTTTCTTACACTCTATTACATGCTCCCACCACTCCTGTTTCAGGAGTAGTGCTACTCCTTCCCTTGCTCTTGTTTTCTCACTAACCCCTGACTTTACTCCCAAGACATTCCCAAACCACTCTTCCTCTTTACCCTTAAGCTTCGTTTCACTCAGAGCCAGAACATCCAGGTTCCTTTCCTCAAATATACTACCTATCTCTCCTTTTCTCTCATCTTGGTTAGATCCACACACATTTAGACATCCCAGTCTGAGCCTTCGAGGAAGATGAGCACTCCCCGCGTGACTCCTCCTTCTGTTTCCCCTTTTAGAAAGTTAAAATATACGAAGGGGAGGGTTTCCAGCCCCCAGCTCCTGTCCACTTTAGTCGCCTTCTACGACACGTTAGGAATGCGTGGGAAGTATTGATTCTCCCCTGTATATACATACATATATATATATATATATGTATATATATAAAATATATAAATATATATATAAATATATATATATATATATATATATATATATATATATATATATATATATATATATATATGTATATATATATATATATATATATATATATATGTAGATAGATAGATAGATTGATAGATAGATTAATTCAGACACACACTGTATAAGCACATGTGTATGTATGTACGTATGTGAGTTTTTGTATGCATGTGTCCAAACAAATCCGAGCATTGAGATGTAGATCAGCGCTACTCGTGTCTAATAAAGTGAACACCGAGGCAAAACCTCGACAAATAAATTCCGCGCACATAACATTAAACATTTTTCTATCGTTTAATTTCCATGGTAGTATTGTAGTGAGTGTGGCTGGTGTGTACATGAGCGGCAGCCACTGTTGTAGCCTGTGTGTAGCGGATCCATTCACCTTCCTCTAATTCCTATTAATATTCATACCTCTGGCGTTTGATTAAATAATTCCTCTCCCGACATCGCCACGAACAACACCATAAAATCCATCAAAATTCTCCGTAATCTCTTTGGGAAATCCTAGGATCTACCTGTCGCAGATTATAACGCATTTGGAGAAAATATTTCAACCATTCATGTATGCAAAATATAGACAGCGGCGGCGAAACTGATCGTGGAAGTGGAGTAATGTCATGCAGAGGCGATGGGAACGCACCTCCTCCAGCTCTCTGGTCCTTCCCTGATTTATAACTTAATTTGTTCCTTTTGACATTGGCTCCCAGTGCCGGCCGCTGCCCGAACCATCCCGAGCATCGCTCACTACGGTAACTTTACTAATATTCGCGAGTACCTTAGGACGAAGGTGGGGTGCCTGGCTGGTCAGCGTCCCGAGTCAGTTTTAGGGTAGGCATTACATCGGCTTCTGTTTGTTTATGTTCGAGATTTCTGAGGTGAGGGCAAAGGCCCAGTGGTGGCGGTCGTATGTACATGGTAGTGTTGACTGCGAACCATGGGGTCTCACGCCCACAAACATTAACGTTTGCTTAATAGCCGGGTATATCGTTATGAACGCTAATGTTAATGCTAATGTTGCTGTTTTATTATTCAAACAGGTGTTCCGGTATTCCGTTCAATGTCATCATTACTTAACTGATGATTTAATCTCATTGACCACTTCATCACATAACAAGTGGCATTGTACCTTTTAGTATAGAGGGGAAAAAAAACTCAAAATTACTCTTTCCGCCAAAGAACCAGTGTTAATGATTCTAATGATAATACATCATCTGTACCAGTGGGTGTGTCTTAGGACAGTAATTGCATTAATTCTGTTCTGCGTGGTCTGCGCTGTACTGGCTGTTGTGCGTGGTCTGCGCTGTACTGGCTGTTGTGCGTGGCCTGCGCTGTACTGGCTGTTGTGCGTGGCCTGCGCTGTACTGGCTGTTGTGTGTGGTCTGCGCTGTATTGGCTGTTCTGCGTGGCCTGCGCTGTACTGGCTGTTCTGCGTGGTCTGCGCTGTACTGGCTGTTGTACGGGGTCTGCGCTGTACTGGCTGTTGTGCATGGTCTGCGCTGTACTGGCTGTTGTGCATGGTCTGCGCTGTACTGGCTGTTGTGCGTGGTCTGCGCTGTACTGGCTGTTGTTGCGTGGCTTGCGCTGTACTGGCAACGATGGACCTTCGGATCTCTACCGAAGGCTTGAATTGACAGCGAAAACAAAATGATAAACTAAGTGTCAATTACTAGCACCATAGTGACTGCCAGATCCGAAGAAGAGAAAAAGAAGAAAAAAACGAAATGAAATAATCTTTTGCTAATTTAATCATAGGGTTAATTATAATGACGTCAGAAATTTTAATAAGTAGCATTTTCACTATTACAGATCAGCTGTATTCCTGATTGCTCTTTAGCATGTCACTGTAATTTGCATAGAAGATCAAACAGGTATATCTCGTCACATTGACTTCCACAGCAGAGCGGTGCGGTCCTTGAGTACGACGTTACGGCCTTTGAGTATGATGGTCTTTTAAGGTATTTAAGGGTCACGCCTATCACTGCAAAGGGTCGAGCCGTTATGTTCAAGGGTCGTCCCGTCGTGGTTAAGGGTCATATCGTCATGTTTAAGGGTCGAGCCGTCATGTTCAAAGGTCGTACCGTCCTGGTTAAGGGTCATATCGTCATGTTCAAGGATCACAGCGTTGTGTTCAAGGACTATACCGCCGTGTTCAGACTTGAACGTACCGTCCTCAAGGGTCGTACCGTTGTCTTCAAGGGTCGTACCGTTGTCCCCAAGGGTCGTACCGTTGTCTTCAAGGGTCGTACCAACGTGTCCGAGGATAGTAACATCGTGGCCAAGACTCGCACCATCGTATTCAAGGATCGTACCATCGTATTCAAGGATCGAACATCCTTGTACTCAAGGATCGTGCATTGGTATTGAAGGATCCTGGTACCACACCTTGACCAAATCCTTAGATATGTCAAGGGCAGCTACACTTGACTCCTTAAATCTTTCAGGGATGATGACCAGACATTAGTAAGATAGGAAAGAATGTCACCGTTGGATCTCGTCTTACGGAAGCCATGTATGCACACACACACACACATCCAAGCTTGAGCTAGGAGCCCATTTATCGACCAGCCCCGAGGGAAGGATGAACACCTAGGTTGGGTTTAGGCCGACTGCCACGTCGGGGATTCGAAGCGATGCAGGTTCAACCATGGGCTGACCAGTGCTGACTTACATGGTCAGTAAGGCTAAGGCTGTACGACGGAGGCCCGCGCGCGCGCGCGCGCGTGTGTGTGTGTGTGTGTGTGTGTGTGTGTGTGTGTGTGTATGTGTGTGTGTGGGAGGGTGTGTGTGTGTGTGTGTGTGTGTGTGTGTGTGTGGGCGTAAACTTTTTTTTTAATAGGCGGTTAGAAGATGTGGGGTAGGGGAAGGGATTGCTTGAAATGAAAGGAAAGACTGAAGTGTGTACAGTCGTATTGTGTAAGTCTTTTGATGCGTGTGGGGGATTATCTGGAAGCGTGGTTTTTGTTGCCGTATTTATATACCAACATAAACTTCTCTCTCTCTCTCTCTCTCTCTCTCTCTCTCTCTCTCTCTCTCTCTCTCTCTCTCTCTCTCTCTCTCTCTCTCTCTCTCTCTCTCCCCGAGCCTCCAGAACTCATCCTTCAATTCGTAACGCTTCCTCTTAAGCGGAGCAGCAACTTCGAGTGGGGTTGACAACGAAGTGTCGCCTGCTTACTTACCCTTGGTGTGTGTTCTTCCCAAGTGCAGTTTCTTGACGATGAAAAAAAGAATTACATATAGCACAAGACACATAAGTATCTTTATCCAGTCTTTTATTTTGTTTGGAAAAATACACACTTGCAAAATATCTGGGGCTGTACCATACGCATCATAATCATGAACAAATGAGTTACACAGCTAACGTATTCCTTCACGATAAAATCAGTATCATGCACATCTGTCGCAATAAAATATATAAAAAAAAAAAAAAAAAAAAAAAAAATTATATATATATATATATATATATATATATTTTTTAAAATATTATATATTATTATTATTATAAATTTAATAATATATATATATGAGATAGATAGATAGATTGATAGATAGAAAAATTCGACAAAAATGTAAAGCCTGTGTATGATGTACGTATTGATTTTTTTGTTGCATGTGTCCAAACAAATCCCAGCATTGAGATGTAGATCAGCGCTATCGTTCTAATAAGTGAACACCGAGGAAAACCTCGCAAATAAATTCCGCGCACATAACATTAAACATTTTTCTATCGTTTAATTTCCTGGAGTATTGTAGGGGTGTGGTGGTGGTACATGAGCGGCAGCCACGTTTTGCCTTGTGTAGCGGATCCATTCACTTCCCCTATTCCTATTAATATTCTACCTTGGGGTTTGATTAAAAAATTCCCCTCCCGACATCGCCACGAAAAACACCATAAAATCCATCAAAATTTCCGAATCTCTTTGGGAAATCCCCGGATTACCTGTCGCAGATTATAACGCATTTTGGGGAAAAAATTTTAAACCCTTCATGTATGCAAAATATAGACAGCGGCGGCGAAACTGATCGTGGAAATGGGTAATGTCATCAGAGGCGATGGGAACGCACCCCTCCAGTCTCTGGTCCTCCCCGATTTATAACTTAAATTTTTTCCTTTTTACATTGGGCCCCCGTGCCGCCGTTTCCCCAACCATCCCGAGCATCGCCACTCGGTAAAATTTACTAAAATTTGCGAGTACCTTTAAAAAGGTGGGGTGCCTGGTGGTCAGGGCCGACAGTTTTAGGGTAGGGATTACATCGGCTTCTGTTTGTTTATGTTTGAGATTTCTGAGGGGAGGGCAAAGGCCCAGTGGTGGCGGGCGTATGTCATGGTGTGTTGACTGCGAACCCTGGGGTCTACGCCCAAAAATTCGTTTGCTTAATAGGGGTTACGTTATGAACGTAATGTTTAAAGCGTTGCTGTTTTATTATTCAAACAGGGGTTTCCGGGATTCCGTTCTGTCATCATTACTTAATGATGATTTAATCTCATTGACCACTTCTCACATAACAAGTGGCTTTGGTCCCTTTGTATAGGGGGAAAAAAAAAACTCAAAATTACTCTTTCCGCCAAAGAACCAGTGTTAATGTTCTAATGAAAATTTACATTTTGTACCGTGGGTGGTTTTGGACAGTTTGCTTTTCGTTTGCGTGGCCTGCGCTGTACGGCTGTTGTTGCGTGGGGTTTTGCGCTGTTTGGCTGTTTTGCGTGGCCTGCGCTGTACTGGCTGTTCTGCGTGGCCGGCGCTGTAGGGCTTTGTACGGGGTCTGCGCTGTACTGGCTGTTGTGCATGGTCTCGCTGTACTGGCTTTTGTGCATGGTCTGCCTGTACTGGCGTTGTGCGTGGTCTGCGCTGACGGCTGTTGTTGCGTGTTTGCGCGTACTGGCAACGAGGGCCCTTGGGTCCTACCAAAGGGCTTATTGACAGCGAAAAAAAAATAAAACTAAGTGTAAATTACTAGCACCATAGTGACTGCCAGATCCGAAGAAGAGAAAAAAAAGAAAAAAACAAAATGAAAAAATCTTTTCTAATTAATCATAGGGTTAATTATAATGACGTCAAAAATTTTTTAATAAGTAGCATTTTCATTTTAACAGATCAGCTGTATTCCTGATTGCTTTTAGCATGTACTGAAATTTTGCATAGAAGATCAAACAGGTATATCTCGTCACTTTGATTTCCAAGCAGAGGGGTGCGGTCCTTGAGTAGGGACGTTAGGGCCTTTTGATATGAGGTCTTTTAAGGTATTTAAAGGGGTCACCCCTATACTGCAAAGGGCGAGCCTTTATGTTAAAAAGGGTCTCCCTCGGGGTTTAAAGGGTCATATCGTAGTTTAAGGGTCGAGCCGTCATGTTAAAAGGGTCGTCCCGCCGGGTTTAAAGGGGGTCATATCGTCAGTTCAAGGATCACACGTTGTGTTAAGGACTAACCGCCGTGTTCAGACTTGAACGTCCCGTCCTAAAGGGTCGTACCTTTTTTCAAGGGTCGCCGTTTGGGTTTCCCCAAAGGGGCGACCTTTTGTCTTCAAGGGCGTACCAAGTGCCCGGGGATAGTAACATCGGGGCCCCAAGGGCTCGCCCATCGATTCAAGGATCGTACCATCGTATTAAAGGGTCGAACACCTTGACTTAAAGGATCGTGCATTGGTATTGAAGGACCTGGTACCACACCTTGCCCAAAATCCTTAAATGTAAAGGGCAGCTACACTTGACTCCTTAAATTTTTCGGGATGATGCCCCAGACATTAAAAAAAGGGAAAGAATGTCACCGTTGGATCTCTCTTACGGAACCATGTATGCAACCACACACCTTTCCAAGCTTAGCAAAAACCCATTTATCGACCACCCCCGGGGGAAAGGATAACCCTGGGTTGGGTTTAGGCGACTGCCACGTCGGGGATTCGAAGCGTGCGGTTCAACCATGGGCTGACCAGTGCTGATTACATGGCAGTAAGGCAAGGCGTACGACGGGGGCCCGCGCGGGGCGGTGTGTGTGTTGGGTGTGTTGTGTGTGTGTTTTTGGGGTTATTGTGTTGTGTGGGAGGGTTTTTTGTGTGTTGTGTGTGTGTGGTGTGTTGGGTAAACTTTTTTTTTATAGGGGGTTAGAAATGTGGGGTAGGGAAGGGATTGCTTGAAATGAAAGGAAAAACTGAAGTGTGTACTCTATTTGTAAGTCTTTTGATGGTGTGGGGGATTTCTGGAACGGGTTTTTGTTGCCGATTTATATACCAACATAAACTTCTCTCTCTCTCTCTCTCTCTCTCTCTCTTCCCCTCTCTCTCTCTCTCTCTCCTTTTCCCCCCTCTCCTCTCTTCCCCTCTCTCTCTCTCCCCCAGCCCCAGAACCCATCCTTAAATTTCGTAACGCTTCCTTTTAAAGCGAGCAGCAACTTCGAGTGGGGTTGACAACGAAGTGTCGCCCGCTTACTTTCCCCTTTGGGGTGTGTTCTTCCCCAAATGCAGTTTTTGACGATGAAAAAAAGAATTACATATAGCACAAGACACATAAGTATCTTTATCCAGTCTTTTATTTTGTTTGGAAAAATACACACTTGCAAAATATCTGGGGCTGTACCATACGCATCATAATCATGAACAAATGAGTTACACAGCTAACGTATTCCTTCACGATAAAATCAGTATCATGCACATCTGTCGCCAGAAGAAAAGAAGAAATCATAAAGTCTGTACTGAGTTATATCATTCCTTATTAGATAACTTACTTGTATATACGTAACACATCATCAACATACTTGCACAATGCCTCACATTGGTCTCTCACAGACAAATTGGTCACCCACTCCAAGAAATCTGAGTGCGAATTCCTCGAACATATGTTGGATTCAAGATGGATCACGAATCGTTTGAGAATACCCGATGGTATGATGTGAGAGCCACTTCTCAGCCTTACGGAATCAAGTCTTTGCAAGCTGATAAGATGTCGGAAATAGGCCAGTAGACCCTCACAACAGACTTGGAGAAGACCATACATATTCTTGTGACGAAAAGTGCGTGACTGGCACCTTCCAAGGATGGTGGGAGCACATTTACACACACACACACACACACACACACACACACACCCACACACACACACTTCTTACGTATTCCCTGTGTGTCGTAAAAGGAGACTAAAAGGGAAGGGAGCGGGGAGCTGGAAATCCTCCCCTCCGGTTTTTATTTTTCCAAAAGAAGGAACAGACAAGGAGGCCAAGTGA
Source organism: Panulirus ornatus (assembly GCF_036320965.1). Lineage (NCBI taxonomy): Eukaryota > Metazoa > Arthropoda > Malacostraca > Decapoda > Palinuridae > Panulirus > Panulirus ornatus. Next base: position 14,448,294 of record NC_092238.1, on the reverse strand, counting down.
GGATTTTCCCTCGAAGGATCAGTCCTCTGTTCTTAACGCTACCTCGCTAACGCGGAAAATAGCGAATATATATATATATATATATATATATATATATATATATATATATATATATATATATATATATATATATATATATATATAAAATGTGAGTGTGTGTGTGTGTGTGTGTGTGTGTGTGTGTGTGTGTGTGTGTGTTCTATATTTCCGCTCTATCTTTGCGTGGTTAGGTGAGTGTATATATGTTAGCATAAAACAGAGAGAAACAAAAGATCAGTTGAACTAATAGTCCCCTCAGACAACTTCTTTCACTGTGTATGCATGTGTGTTGAGTCTAATGGTTATCAATAAGCAATGGTCATTAACCTGAATACTGTATGAGACATATGAAATACCCGCCTACCCACTGCGTTACGATCCACAAACACATACACAATAAACAACGTTCACCTAAACACGCAGACATACCTCGACCTTCCCTCTAACTAATTGATAGATGCAATCATTATTCTAACGTCCCTGTGGGATGATAGGAGTTCAAGGGCTTCTCCTCTCTGTAGTGCTATACACTTAGGAGCATTATGGCTGGACAAGCACCTTAGCTGGAGAATATCCTGGGAAAACATTAAGCAGGTGAGTCAGTTGGGCGTTCCGGCAACAATGCACGAGTCATAATATTCTACCACACCTGTGAATTATGGATGACAACAGCCGCCAGAGGGGAGGCCACACTCTATTATTCACTTGTCTCTATACAACACACAGGCTGACAGCAGCACACCAAGGAACACCGGCTGACAGCATACCAAGGGACGCCAGCTGACAGCACGCCAGGAACAGAGGCTGACAGCACACCAAGGGAGGCCAGCTGATGACGTACCTAAGAATACCGGCTGACAACACATCGAGGATTACAGGCTGACGACATACCAAGGAACAGTGGCTGACAGCACACCAAGGAACACCGGCTGACAGCATACCAAGGGACGCCAGCCGACAGCACTCCAGGAACAGAGGCTGACAGCACACCAAGGGAGGCCAGCTAATGACGTACCTAAGAATACCGGCTGACAACACATCGAGGATTACAGGCTGACGACATACCAAGGAACAGTGGCTGACAGCGCACCAAGGGTCATCGGCTGACGACATACCAAGGAACAGCGGCTGACAGTATAAGAATGCTATGGTAGCACACCAGAATCAGCCGGTTGACGGCACATCAGCCAACAACGACTGACAACACACTAGGAACAGAGGTTAACAACACACCAAAGAGCAACGGGCTGACAACACTCCAAGAATAGCGGCTGACAGCACACCAGGAACAGAAGCTGACAGCCAAGTAGTTGACGGTATACCTAGAATGGCTGATAGCACATCAGGAGCAGCGGCTGAACACCACTTCAAGGACAGCTGTTGACCAAAACCTCTGAGCACATTGTTGGACTGGTGTTGATGTCATAAAGAAACTCTAAAACATTGATGGAGTACTGGAATGACGTTGAGGATATGTTGGATGTCTTGGAGAAGCGCTAGTGTTGGAGAACTGTTAAAGTTCTCAAGAGCTAAGGGAGTTTTGGAGCAGTGTTGGAGACATGTTTCAAAAATACTGGCATTTTTGGAGGACTATCAGAAGTCATGGTAATAACGGAGAGATATTTCAGGCGTTGGTGAAGGAATGTTGGCGATGAAGCTCTAAAGAAAACTTTAAAGTGTTGGAGAAATGATGGAGATGCTCTCCAGCCTTTTGCAATCCTAAAGAAATGCTGGATGCGTAGGAGAAATGCTAAAATATCGGATGGTTGTTGAAGGACTGTTATATCCCTATTGGTACTAACTAGCAGTATATTGAGAGTCAACTACCCCTTCTCTAACAACATCAACTCCTAATATCTAATTGCCCTCATTATGATGACCTTTGACCTACTCCATGTGAAAAGCACATTACAGCCGGGATATGCCTGGGTCAGTCCATGTACCATGTCTGAACTGCTGATACCATCATGACTGAGTTATGCTGGGCACAAATAGACAGACAGACAGTCGACGCTACACATCGTACAGGCGACGTTGTCTGACTTTTCTTATTTACATGTTGCTGCTATTTCCACTACCACTGTTTCCACTACAGTCCACCGCTCCTTCTACTGTCATGACTACGACCAGTTGTGCTTGATTTCGCAAAGGAGAGAGAGAGAGAGAGAGAGAGAGAGAGAGAGAGAGAGAGAGAGAGAGAGAGAGAGAGAGAGAGAGAGAGAGAGAGAAGGAAAAGGAGAAAACAAAAAGACAAAGAGAGAGAGAAGGAGAGAGAGAAAAGAAGAGGGGGGGGGGAGAGAGAGAGAGAGAGAGAGAGAGAAGAGAGAGAGAGAGAGACGATTTTCCCTTTTTTGTTTTCTTACGCCCATTTTTAACCGGGGGTTTTTTTTATTTTGGGAAAGTTTTAAAATTTTTTTTTTTTAAAAATTTTAAATGAAAAATTAAATTTTGGGTTTTAATAAAGGAAATAGAAATGGTTTGATGTTTTTTAAATTTAAAATTTAACATTATAGTGTTTTATGAAATTATTTTAATTTGTTTTTTAAGTTATTCTGTTATAACAAAAAAAACAAAAAAAAAACAAAACAAAAAATTATATTTATAAAAATAAAATATAAAATCAAAAATAATAAAAAGGGTAAAATTTAACAAGTAAATTTTTTGAAAATTTTAAAATTTAATAATAAAATGATAATAATGATAATAAACATATAATAAAATGGATAAAAAGTTAAAAGTTTAATTTTTAAAAATTGAAAAATGAATGGAAGGAACCCGGAAGCTTTAAGGGTGTGGCAGTTTTTATTTTTTTAAAGGTAATTTTTTAGTTTAAAAAAACAAATGTTTTGTTTTGTTAACCCTTTGATTTTTAAAATAATACGCTTAATGGAATGATTTAAATTTTTAATAAGGAATTTGATTTGTAATAAGGGTAAACCTGTTAAAAATTGAGTTTGGAATGAATTTTTTTAATTTATTTGTTCTGTTAATTTTTTGGGGGAGGTTTTAATCCGAACTTTTTTTAAAGGAATTTTAAATTTTTTTAAAGGGGGAAAATTTGATTTTTAAAAGGGAAATTACAAATTTTTTTTTCCATCTTTTATTTGAAAATGAATAATGTTGTTTGTTAATAAATGATTTTACTTGTTTAATTTGGGAATTTTTTTAAAAGGAATTAAAAAGGTTTTGATTAAAAATGAAAAAACCTTTTGGAATATAGGAAACGGAATTAAGGGGAATTCCTTTAAAAAATGATAATTTTAAAGATTTTTCCGTTTTTTTTTTTTTTAATGTAATGATTTTGTTTGGGTTAATTTGGTTTTTGGAACATTTGAAGTGGTTTAGGAAGCATTTTTAAGTGGGTTTTGGGTATTTTTTGGTTTGAGTTGAGCTTTTTAGGAAAGTAGTCATTCCGAAGATTAGGTTGAGTTGTTTTTGTTTATGGTAAGCCATCCTGTATCGTCTGTTTAGTAATGCCCCAGTCTGAAATCGTCGGGTTTATGGTAATGCCATCTGTACGTCTGTTATGGTAATGCTCACAGTCTGTATCGTCTTTTTAAGGTAATGCTCAGTCCTGTATCGTCTGTTTTATGGAATGCTCACTGTAATCGTCTGTTTATGGTAATGTAAGTTTGATCGCGTTTAGTAACTCATCTGAAATTCGTTTTAGGTAATGTAATTTGTATCGTCTGTTTATGGTAATGCTCAGTCTGTATCGTCTGTTTATAGTAATGCTCAGTCTGTATCGTCTGTTTATGGTAATGGTAAGTTTGTATCGTCTGTTTATGGTAATGCTCAGTCTGTATCGTCTGTTTATGGTAATGCTCAGTCTGTATCGTCTGTTTATGGTAATGGTAAGTTTGTATCGTCTGTTTATGGTGATGCTCAGTCTGTATCGTCTGTTTATGGTAATGCTCAGTCTGTATCGTCTGTTTATGGTAATGGTAAGTTTGTATCGTCTGTTTATGGTGATGCTCAGTCTGTATCGTCTGTTTATGGTAATGCTCAGTCAGTCTGTATCGTCTGTTTATGTTAATGCTCATGATAACTTCTGTATCGTCTGGTTTATGGTAATGCTCAGATCTGTACGTCTGTTGTATGGTAATGGTAAAGTTTGTATCGTCTGGTTTATGTTAATGCTCAGTCTGTATCGTCTGTTTATGGTAATGGTAAGTTTGTATCGTCTGTTTATGTTAATGCTCAGTCTGTATCGTCTGTTTATGGTAATGGTAAGTTTGTATCGTCTGTTTATGTTAATGCTCAGTCTGTATCGTCTGTTTATGGTAATGCTCAGTCTGTATCGTCAGTTTATGGTAATGCTCAGTCTGTATCGTCTGTTTATGGTAATGCTCAGTCAGTCTGTATCGTCTGTTTATGGTAATGCTCAGTCTGTATCGTCTGTTTATGGTAATGCTCAGTCAGTCTGTATCGTCAGTTTATGGTAATGCTCAGTCTGTATCGTCTGTTTATGGTAATGCTCAGTCAGTCTGTATCGTCTGTTTATGGTAATGCTCAGTCAGTCTGTATCGTCTGTTTATGGTAATGCTCAGTCTGTATCGTCTGTTTATGGTAATGCTCAGTCTGTATCGTCTGTTTATGGTAATGCTCAGTCAGTCTGTATCGTCTGTTTATGGTAATGCTCAGTCTGTATCGTCTGTTTATGGTAATGCTCAGTCAGTCTGTATCGTCTGTTTATGGTAATGCTCAGTCTGTATCGTCTGTTTATGGTAATGGTCAGTCTGTATCGTCTGTTTATGGTAATGCTCAGTCTGTATCGTCTGTTTATGGTAATGCTAAGTCTGTCTGTATCGTCTGTTTATGGTAATGCTCAGTCAGTCTGTATCGTCTGTTTATGGTAATGCTCAGTCTGTATCGTCTGTTTATCGATATTCTGTTTCTTAAGTCTAGTGTTGCATTGTGATTGTGATGAATATCTAATGGACGGGGAGGAACGATTGAGATACAATAGATACATCAGCGTGAATAGATGAAGTGCATGTACAGTAATATAGTCTCACACACACACACACACACACACACACACACACACACACACACACACACACACATACACACACACACACACACACACACACACACACACACACACACACACACACACACACAGTGCAGCCCACTCTGTCGTATACAAGTGTAGGAAGTAAAACATTTTTTTATTGAAAAGCAAAAATACTGAATATTAGATAGCTATCAGAGGCTGAAATTATCCTTGACACACTGTAATGACACGGTGAATGTACCTAAATTGTTTCACTAAGTTGAGCATGCACTCTGGATATTCTCTATGAAAAATAGTTTGCTGTAAAAATATATTTGCTTGGTGATTCCGCTGCAGGAAAACCATGAAAATGACTGATAGTTGAGTACGGAGAAGGTATTTTACTGAATTTAGGTTAGTAATACTTGCCCCTCTGCGTGAGGCTATGAACGCCACAGCACACGTCCATTAGCCAGTAACAAATTCGATCACAACAACAGTATTGTAGTGATGAAGCGGAGTATATCAGAAATCACCAACATTATGAACAAATGATCAACATCAGAATACCAGCTACAGAACTCAGTGACTCATCAGATTTGAGGGTAACAAAACTCTATGAATTGATTGCCTTTCAGCCGAGGTTTTAAGGTCCCTTAAACCCTTCAGCACGACGATACGACCCTTGGGTAATTATGGCTAAGGTCAAAGGTCACTTCATTAAGGTCGTACCGTCGTTTTCAGGACAGTACCGTTGAGATGAAAAGGTTATCTTTCTCCATCATGCTTGTGTTAGGTTCCCAGCTTCCAAGTGTCGCCTGGAAAAGATATCTGGGCACATAAAGATAACAAGGAAATAACTTACAATTTGTTGCATACTGTACCCATGCTGTAGCAATAATCGTAAATGTTGTGTTACAACAGTTGAAGTTACGTATCATACATAGTTGCAGTGGTGAATGCACTTACCGGTTTTAAGTTAGTGAACGCATGTATAACTTTTTTTTTTTTTTCAAGGGAACACATGCAGTAAAGTGCTGTTGTTCCATTTGTTGACCGTCGGTGTTACAGTAACTCATCTATTCACATTAATGCAAATGAGGAACTGGTAACATGCACAGGGGAGGTGAACAGGCGATGGTGAAAGTATGTTGAAGGATTGTTGAATGTGTTCGATGATAAGGTAGCATGTGAGGCGTCTTGGAGTGCAGATATGCAAAGTGAAAAAGTTATTGTAATTAGTTTGGCGAGAAGAGAAGGTATGGTGAAAGCCTTATGTGAGGTAAAGTAAGGTAAAGCGGTTGGGTGAATAAGACTGCAGTTCATTTACTTTAAGAAAGTTGGTGAGTGTTGCTGATTGGTGAGTTGGTGAGTGTTGTTGATTGGTGAGTTGGGAGTGTTAGTGTATGCATGGATCATGGTGAGGTGCCTGAGGGTTGTGGGAATACTTGTATACTAATGTATAAGACCACTGGATAAGGACAAAGGGGAATCCGAGTCAGTTACTGTTTGCTTATGATACGGCGTGGATGGCGGATTCGAGTGAGGAACCGTCGAAGCTGGTTTCTGAGTTTAAGAGAGTGTGTGTGGAAGGAGAAAGTTGAAAGTATATGTGAATACAGGAAGGGTTAGCAGTGGGAAAAGAGGGTCAGTTGGACTGTAAGTTTTGGGTACCCGGGAGTGAGCCTGGCAGAGAATGGAACCATGGGAGGTAAAGTGAGCCATCGAATGGGTGAGGAAGCGAAAGTCCTAAGCACATTGAGTTGTGTGTAGAAAGTGTTAACTGTTTGTGAGAGCAAAAATGGGTATTTTCGATGTTACAATAGTAAAAACGTTGTAATATAGATACCACGCTTTTTCAAAAATATACAGAAGAGGGTGGACGTGTTGGAAATGAAAAGTTTGAGATTTGTGTTGTGAGGAGGGTTAAACGAATGACAAATAATAAGGTTTGAAAGAAGCGTGGCAGTAAGAGAAGTATGCATAAGACACCCGAAGACAGGGAATGAAACGGTTTAGACATATGGAGAGGATGAGTGAAGAGATGATAACTAAAAGGACACACCTTTCTGAAGTGAAGGGAAAAAGTAAAGTGGGTAAACCGAAGATGGAGGACAAGGTCAAAGGATGGAGTGAAAGACGCTTTGAGTGGTCGGGGCCTTAACATGTAGGAAATATAGCGAATTGCATCGGTGTGATATAGAGGAGGTGACGTGCTCATAGTAGACAGTACCAGGGCAAACGAGAAGGTCAGGGGAGGTCACGGAAAGATAAGTGGAGACTTCTTATGGATAGGGGGTTTTGTTTTCGATGCATTATACGTGACAACTAGAAAGTGGATATGAGTGGATGAAGCTGTTCCTCGTTAGTTCTTGGCGCTACCTTGCTAATGCAGGAAACGGGGATCAAGTACAAAAGAAATGGGATATATATATTTATATATATATATATATATATATATATATATATATATATATATATATATATATATATATAAACATATATATATATATATATATATATATATATATATATATATATATATATATATATATATGAGAGAGAGAGAGAGAGAGAGAGAGAGAGAGAGAGAGAGAGAGAGAGAGAGAGAGAGAGAATTTTTTTCCCTGTTTTCTCTTGATTATATGTTTGTGAATCAAACTTCCTCAGCATCCTATCTAAAATCTTGTACCTTAACACGCAAGCTCTTATATCCTGAAGGAATGTGAGCCTGACACACAACGGAAAGTAAACACCCAGGATTAACCCCCACGCCCCCACACGGCTGTGGTCACATACAGTAAGAACTTCTAAACCGTTTTGGCCAATGGCAACGAAGGGTGACAGGAGGAGACGTCATAGGACATGCGCTGGTATAAACCCTTGACCACAAGGATATGTCTCGTTTTCACGAGTCGTACTCTTACGCGGCTAAGACATCATCTTGCAAAATGTGAGGTTTGATGGTAAGTTTGGTCACTTACTTTGATTATTGCCTGTCTGTGATTCTCAGCTTACGTTTCTTATTCTTTTGAGTTATATTCTTTTTTTTTTAATCATATGGTGAACAGCTTTGATTACTGCTGAGAATCCAGGGTTTTTTTTTTCTCTTTTTTTTTTACTTGCGTGTTAATCAACTCGAGTCCTGAAATCACCTTGAACCTGGTTGAGTTACAATAGCAGATAATCAACCCATGTTCTTACCACCAGGACCTCTCTCTCTCTCTCTCTCTCTCTCTCTCTCTCTCTCTCTCTCTCTCTCTCTCTCTCTCTCTCTCTCTCTCTCTCTCTCTCTCTCTCTCTCTCTCTCTCTCTCTCTCTCACGTAACTGATCATCACTACCTGCATGTTGCCTAAAGTCTGGCCAACAGGACAACCGTTATAGTATTATAATTTCCTTCGTGTTCACACCATTCTGTTGTTCATTACCAATATCATAACTTTTTATTCTCTGTTCAGAAGATCACAGCATTTTATTCTGTGTCATACAGATCATAATGCTACTCTGTGTTCGGAAGATCATAACGCTTTATCTTTCTTATGAAGATCATAATACATTATTCTGTTACAAGGTCATATCATTCTATTCTGTGTTGTAAGGTCATAATGCTTTATTCTGTATAACAAAGATCATAACACTTTATTATGCGTTACGAAGATCATAACACTTTATTGTGTGATACGAAGATCATAACAATTTATTCTGTGATACGAAGATTATAACACTTTATTCTGTGATACGAAGATCATAACACTTTGTTCTGCGATACGAAGATCATAACACTTTATTCTGCGATACGAAGATTATAACACTTTATTCTGTGATACGAAGATCATAACACTTTGTTCTGCGATACGAAGATCATAACACTTTATTCTGCGATACGAAGATTATAACACTTTATTCTGTGATACGAAGATCATAACACTTTGCTCTGCGATACGAAGATCATAACACTTTATTCTGCGATACGAAGATCATAACACTTTATTCTGTGATACGAAGATCATAACAATTTATTATGTGTTACGAAAATCATAACACTTTATTCTGTCATACGAAGATTATAACACTTTACTCTGTGATATGATCATGACTCCTTATTCTGTGTTATGAAGATCATGTCACTAATCTACGTTGAGAGTAACACTCCACTGTTCATCCTAATGTAATCCATGTTACTTTACTCTTAGTTACGGAGTTCACAAGAGTTTGCATCACTTCATTCATCATTACGGAGTTCACATCGCTTTATTCTTCTCTTGGATGTTCATGTTACTTTATCCTTCACTTAGGAGCTCATATAACTTCATACTTCGATATGAAAATCACATTATTCATTGTTACTGAGTTCATGTCATTTTATTCTTTTCCCCTTATGTTCATACCAATAATCACAGCGTTCTATGCACTAACGTCTGTCAGCATGACTAGTTGTGTGTTGCTAGCTGTGTTGTAAGCTTACACCACCAAACCATCTGTGTTATGTCGTAAGCTCACACAAAGTGAACTGTGTCATTGGGTATGTCAGCTCCACAGCACCGAATTCTCTTTGCTATACCGTGTGCTCAGAACACGAGGAAAAAAGGGTCGTAAATATAGTCGTGTTGTGGTTCATATTTTTCCAGAAAGGAGATCTGGCACAGCGGGAGAAATATGTAACATGCAGCGAGTTTCGTACCGTGGCTCGCCACATGAAGGATGCCAGCCCATCGAGTTTGTCAAGATTGCCAGCTGGTTTAACTTTCTGGATTGGCTGCCATTCTGCGCGGCTGATTGTGAGATGGACTGGGTTATTGACTTAAAAGACGGTCAGCTATGAATGGCTTACAGCCTGAAAAAACAAGCTAGATGGCTGCTGACCAGTTAAACGGATTTCTCGAAGAATGGCTTTCTGGTTGATTGATATGGGCAGCGTAAACTTGAGTGGCTAGGGTCTATCTCATCACTGGCTGACTAGTTCCTTGTATTGCCCAACCATTTAGGGTGGGCAGAAGTATTAACTAGTTTGTAGTTATTTTTCTCTACACTTCTTATTAAATGATTATTTTTTTCTTGAGGAATTAGGCGTCTAACTAGCATACACGGTAGTTCATTAGTTAAGTGCTTGGTTAATTAGCTGAATGAATTGTAGGCTTGTTTGTTGATTGCTTCTGCTGGTTTTTGGTTGACTATCTGATTGGTGAGTTTATTTGTAACGTTAGGTGAATAAATGGTTGATGAATTAAACGATTACTTGGCGGGTAATTCACTGATTGCTTTTTCTCACTGTTTTCTTCGTTCGTTGTTACTAGTAAGACTATATGGTACATTTCTTCACTGAGTAGTTTGAGTTATTGGATGAAATATCAAGGCGTATTTTACCAGACCAATGAAGTAGTTTATCTGCTAAATGACTGATTTGTCGGTTTATGAACTCACTAACTGATATCATAATTTGCTGAATGACTGGTTGGTCGGTTTACTGACTAATTTGCTGACAATCCTAATCGCCAGTCTGGTGGCTAACTGGTTATTTTGCAGAGTGTGTGAGCGATGGTTCTGTTTATCGACAAACTGCCATGTGCATGGATGACTCACCGCTTGGTTTATGTATCGACTGTATAACTGGTTGTTTGATGACTTAGTGACTGGAGACTGGAGTGTTCTGTCATCAGCAGGTTCCTTGATGCAGTCAAGAAAGTAATTCTCATTATCCCGTTGCTTAGTAACTCCTTGGCGTTCATCTCATCTTTCCCCAGGATGAACAGAGGGTTTCCTCAGACCCTTGGGTATACATGAATCACATCTGGTTGAGGTCGGATGATTATGCAACGATCAGCTACACTGGGAAGTAGGATGAACAGACAGACGGACAAGGTAAATGTGATCGTGATGTCTTTATAAAGTTTCCTCTTCGTCATCCTTTAGTCTGTGCCGTGCGTGGCTCATATTAACGACCGTGCGACCCTTAAACACGACAGTACGATCGTTGAACATGATGGTACAGCCCTTAAGTACGATGACGTGATATCTGACTTGACTGTCAAGGATGAAGACACGCCATCATACGAGAGAGCCGTCCCAGCGTGTTCAAGGGTCGTATTGCTGTAGTCCAGCGTGTTCAAGGGTCGTACCGTCATGCCCAAGAGGTTAACACATGAGATATTCTCGGTGTTACTCGCCTTTGCTTTGTAGCGTCTCTGGAAGAGCTGAGGTCCCTACCGTAGCTACCATATGCAGGCTGGCTGGGAGGGCTGTCTGCTTTCACACCCTTCCCGTCCCCACCCACGACCACTTCACGTTCCCTCGCTCCCTTAACTTTTCATTGGTTGTCTTGTTCCCTTCTTCACCCTTCCCCTCCCCTTCATTTCAGTTTCATCTGCACTGTTTTGTGATTCCCAGCCAAGCACACCCGCCCCTCCCGCCACCACCGCCACCATACCCATCCCCCGCGCCTCCCATGACCAGCCATAGAAAGTAGGATGCCATGACGTGTTCTTCACAAGCTCTTTAAGGTTCTGGTGACTTAGGGCGTTTTTCTCTTGATCTCGTTATTTCGTATACTTAGGAAAGATTGCTCTGATCGGAAACAGACGGTGTTCTGGGGTGATTTTACGTATGCAGACAACAGGAAATCAATATTTGGTCATTATCCACAAGGCCTGCAGTGGACGCGCGTTATGATAATAGAACGAAATTTGATGGCGCTGAAAAAAGGAGAAAAATGGGATTTTTTTTCATAAGCTTGAAGATCTGTGAGGGCGGAGATGTGCTTACACAAATAACTTAAGGCGACATGTGTTTTTCTCTTGGATGAGTACTTATATTGAGTAGGTTTTAAGAAGTTCACGCACACACACACGCACACACACACACACACACCCACCCACACACACACACACACACACACACACACACACACACACACACACACACAATGATGTAAGACTGCCCATCGTTAACAAGGTTAAACGAAAAAGAATGATTTTCAACTGGGAAGGATCCGCTTAAGACATTTGACAAGTTCCCAGTTAAATCTGATTAATCCACGTCCACTTGTCCACTTGAAACAAAATGAACCTGTGACCAACACAGATATACACAAGATATATCACTTCTTGAACTAACAAAATCTCACCCACATTTACCCCTTTGCTAAGCATTACAGAGCCTTGTATATTAGTCTTGGAGAACCGGATAGCGGGGTAGCTGTAGTTAATGGAGCGAAGCCAGGGAGCGAGACATGTTCAGTAGGATTGTAATGAACTTAGAGACGAGTACCAAGGTAAAGTTAACCAGGCTTCTGGAACGGACTATATCTAGGTGCATATGTAAGAAGAGGCGCAGTGTGTGATTGCTTCCATGACTCTTTATGTGAGACTCATCATGAGGGGTTGTGAGACGTAGATCAGAAGGATTGGTCATATGGCACCGAGATGCATGAAGGATAAGTTAACCTCGTGAGTACAGCGCCACGTCCACTATGTGCGATGGAGTAACCTTTGCATCTAACCCTTACAAGTCATGTCACATTTCATACCAATGCTGTAGGGTCTTGCCGTCGGTGTCAAGTACCCCTTGAAAAGTTAGAGTCTGCAGTGAACTAGTAAATAATTATGGTGAAGTAAGACGTTAATGTTTAAGAGTATTATAGTTTGAACGGCTCAAGGAAAAGCGTGTGGCAGTTTGTAGATCTGAGATGTGGGGGAGAACGTCATGGCGTCGGTCGAGCAAACAACCAGATCATAGACGTTGTGGAGGAAGACTGTGGTTGACCCGTAAAGACTCCTGTGAAAATATAAAAAAAAAAGACATGACAGAACTGGAGAACTAAGTTATTCAGGGCGTTCTCCCCCACATCTGAAATCTACAAACTGGCACACGTTTTTCCTTGAGCCGTTCAAACTATAATACTCTTAAACATTAACGTCTTACTTCACCATAGGTATTTACCAGTTCACTGCAGACTCTAACTTTTCATAGCATGGGTGTCCAGCATATTTACTGATGAGGTATCACGGGGGATGATGGCCAGAATCAAAGAGAGGGAGTGGGGGAGGTTAATCTGGGGGAGATAGTGGGGACAGTGTTGTTGCTGGCGACATAGTTATGGTGGTGGAGATCGTGGTGGTAGCCAGACAACGAGACATGAGCTGTGAGAGAAGTATTTAGCATGAGGAGCTATGAAAGTAAAGTGCTTGTTTTTTTTAAGCTGGAGGAGTTGGTTTGTATAGTATGTCTGGGTGATGCGTATGTCTGTGTGGTGGAAAAGGTAGGAGGGCGTATATGAGTGAGAGAAGAGGGAGAGGAATGTTTACACGTCCAGTCCGCCGAAGGCATATAAATAAGGCAGCACAAACCGCGCTCCTACATAATCATAAGCCTACATACAAGACACTTAAACCATACACCTATCCACACTGCAGTTTTCTCTTCCATATCAAACTATCTCTTCTCCTGTCCCGCTTCTTCTTCCTTTCCTTTAGCCACCCGAAGAAAGATATATGTGTCTGTTAGAAAAGATAAGACTGACATATACATATATATATGAGAGAGAGAGAGAGAGAGAGAGAGAGAGAGAGAGAGAGAGAGAGAGAGAGAGAGAGAGAGAGAGAGAGAGAGAGAGAGAGAGAGAGAGAGAGAGAGAGAGAGAGAGAGAGAGAGAGAGAGAGAGGAGGGACAGGAAACGTCAGAGTAAGCAAGCGTGCAAGTTCACAGGTACATGTGGGGCTGGTGGAATCGGATGGGCGAGACTCACGTATGGACGGGAGTAAGGCCAGGGTATGGGTCGTACAGGCACCTGGGGTTTATTCACAGCGGGGTAGAAGGGTCTTCTAGTGGGCCGGTGCGAGGGTGGGGTGAGGGACGCCGCCATGGAGCCGAGATTTCGAAGTTGAGGAGGGAGAGCCTACTACTACGGTGGTGGTGCTGGCAGGTGAAAACCAACGCCGTAGGGGAGGAGGTGAGGGTGGAAATTGGAATATGCGCGCGTGTGTGTGTGTGTGTGTGTGTGTGTGTGTGTGTGTGTGTAGGAGGGGGGAGGAATAGGAGCGAGAGAGAGTGTGAGGTAAAATGTTGGGAGGGAGATGTGAGAGTACTCCTCAGGTGGGAAGTCGTTGATGAGTAGGATGTGAGAGAAATCAAGAAACACTATAGTGACTTTAAGAAAAATAAAACCCAACGATCCATCCGTAAAAAGATAGTGCACAAGAAGATATGCAGACTCCTGGGCACATATCAACACAAGAGGTTCGATAACAGACCATATCAACATGAGACCCGCACAGAGTAAGGTGACAATGGCCACTGTATACGAATTCTAGTTCCTCCTAGAGAACCTAAATCTACATCTGGTTAAAGCCATGATAATCCCTAACCTAACCTGCTCACCTAAACCAACGTTCCTCGCCTACAAACCTCGTATGCTGAAGTTACGGAGGATACAGACCGAGGCTCTAAGTTTCGACACAGGTGGGTAACTACCCCGACACTGAAAACACCGTAGAAGACGACGAACGACTGAGGATTAAACCAATCAGTTCACATCAAGAGAAACAGCTCAGAGAATATGGCAGGAACCTGACGACAACGATGATACAAACTAGACAGATCCGAGATCTGGACAACAGTACAAACATAAAGCATAAAAGCACTTATTCGTGACTCCAACAGTCATCTATCAATATACACAATGAATAATTCTAGCTTAACTAAGCAAATTCTCTTTCAAAGAAACAACATAACTACAAGCGCGCGCACACACACACACACACACACACACACACACACACACACACACACACTTATCTGCAGTATATAGCACCAAAAACTCGATTTCAGAAACTCACTCACATGCATCAGACACCTACACCATACACTTGTACACACTTCAGTCTCCTCCATATCAAACTATCCCTTCCCCTGTCCCACCTCATTTTTCCCTCTCCTGTAACCACCCATTAAAAAACACAGAGTACACCTCAGGTGAGAGGAAGAGCTTCAAGGGACTTGATGGTGAAGGAAGTTGGTTTATATGTATATGTTTGCAGTGATGTATAGTGTTTTGTGGTAGTTTATTAGTGCTGTATGGTGATGTGTGGTGGTGGTGGCCTGTAGTAATGCACGGTGATGTATGTTGTACGGTGGCCTTTAGGGATGTATGGTAACATATAGGTGATGTATGGTGGCCTCTACTGATGTATGGTGACGTATTGTGGTGTATGGTAGCCTGTGGTAATGTATGGTGACGCATGGTATTGTATGGTGGCTTTTGGTATTGCATGGTGACGTGTGGTAATGTATGGTGACCTGTAGTGATGTATGGCGACTTATGGTGGTGCTTGGTGGCCCAGAGGTGATGTACGGTGTCCTGTTGTGATGTATGGTGGATCCATTACCCTGAGGAGATTCATGGTGGTGTATAGTGACATGCGATGATGTGTGGTGGTGTATGGTAACTAAATGGTATGACAAGGATCACCATGGATTGTCCGGCCACTCAAGACCGGCATGTTGGGTCAGACATTCACTCACTCAGCTTTTAAAGTCGGTTCTTATTAATGTGAGTTCCTTAAGAGTTCCCGAGGGCAAAGTTCGCAGTACAAGAGATCGTCATAAGTAAGATGCCAGGATAATGGGAGTTCCAGAGCCGCAGAGAGAGAGAGAGAGAGAGAGAGAGAGAGAGAGAGAGAGAGAGAGAGAGAGAGAGAGAGAGAGAGAGAGAGAGAGAGAGAGAGAGAGAGAGAGAGAGAGAGAGAGAGACTGTGTTTGCAAATAATAGAGATTAAAGATACGCTTGGATAGACACATAATAGACTTGTAGCGATTTACAGCTCAATAACCTTCCGAAAACCAACCCTGGCAACAGTCGAGAGGCATGAGGCACACAGCTCCGCTGCCTCACTGAGGTGGTAGATTCTGGTAGATGCCAACCTTTGAACCCTCTAAATCTACTACCTCAGGTAGAGTCCGCCGCCATACTAATGCCAGGGTATTGAATTTCCTCCTCATCATTCCACTTGACAAGAATGTAATGGAAGGGCGTTACCTACAGCCAGATCCAAAAAGAAAAAAAAGGAACTAGTTGGTAAAGGTTGCCGGATAGATGTATATATATATAAATCCGTCCCGGCCTCCTGTTCAGCAGGTGGTACAACCGAATCTGTTGTCTAAGCCAATGAAAACTGAGGAGATTTTTCCGGTCATGTTATTCATTGGTCGCCTCATCTAATCTACCTCTTTCTGTTCCAGAATGCCTCACGATATTCTTTTTTTCTTCAACACTCTAAGATCTAAGTTTCATTAAAACCCATCTCAGTTACGCCAATTATGGAGGAGGAGCAATAAATTTAGGTTCGGAATTACTGCCCTCCTATGCAGATCTGATGGCCGCTCACTTGATGGTACGGTTACGATGACCACAGGTCTCTGTACCATGAGACTGGCATGGTCTTGACCCTGTCTTTTGTTCATGATCTTGCTCCTGTTAATGGCTCCTCTTATGACCATATCTCGGGCTTTTTTTATTCTTTCTTTTTTTAGTTACAGCGGCCTTCATCATCCTGTTGATATGATGGTTGTATTATCATTACTACCTTCGCTGTTGTTCTTGTTCCAGCTGTTGTTTGTGGTCCTGTTGTTTCTTGTTCCAGCTGTTGTTTGTGGTGCTGTTGTTTCTTGTTCCAGCTGTTGTTTGTGGTCCCACTGTCCTTCGTGGTCTTGCTGTTGTTCGTGGTCCTACTGTGGTTTGTGGTCCAGCTGTTGTTTGTTGTTTTACTGTTGTCTGTGGTCCCAGTGTTGTTTGTGGTCCTGCTGTTGCTTGTTGTTCTATTGCTGTTTATGGTCCTAGTGTTGTTTGTGGTCCTAGTGTTGTTTGTTGTTTTACTGTTGTTTGTGGTTCCATTGTTGTTTGTGGTCCCGCTGTTGTGTGTTGTTTTACTGTTGTTTGTGGTCCCAGTGTTGTTTCTCGCGTCTTTCCTCCACATGCTCGTACCTTTTTCATAATCCCAGAGTCGGCTTTGGACCCGCTTATATTTTTTGGTCTTCTTATTTTGCACGTTTCCACTGCTGCAGTGGTAGTTGTGGTCACACTGGTGGTGGTAGTGGTGGTGGTAGTGGTGGCTGGACAGCGCCTCATCACCTTCCTGGTTGGTGAAGGGTTGAGGGAAAGGAGGTGGGGAGGGAAGGACTGAAAATACCTCCGTCAGGGTAGGCTGAACACGGCTGCCGAACACTTCTAATGACACAAAAGTATATACTGTTCCCACTGATTCCAGCGCACAACTATTCACACTCTGGAATTCCTAGTCTTTTCTTCGCAAAATGATTTACCTTTGCGTATATATCTTGGATCAGAATTGTCGTAAAGTATGATATTTTGTAGAACATACGAATGTAAGCAAATGACCAATCTTTGTTTATATACCGACAGCCCCTTCCATCTAGTGGACATCTGGTGTGTCTGTGTCCAGCTGGTGTTGCTTTGTGAGCATTTCCGTTATGTCTGTCATCATGTAAACATTTTCGGTTTCTACCTAACCCTGCCATGGCCCTAGAAATGATTCTTATGGTCTACAAATTGGTGATACTTAACCAGGCAGGGTCAAATGACAACCCCAGGAGTAGAAAAATAGATATTCTGCATTCAGAGGAAACTATGCTCTTAGAGACGTGATTTTTAATGGAAGCCTCGAGGGTCTGGAAACATAGAAGCATTATTGCCATAATGCGTCACTTGTTCAGGGCAAAATGGCCATCGTGATGTAATGACCCATTCCTAATATGGGACGGTTGATTGCCAATAAAACCAACAAAGTGATATTCAATGAAGTCAACTGTAATCTGCTTGATCAGGACTGCTTTTTAGCCGGCCAAAGCCTCTGGGATTCGACGGGTCCAAATGGAACAAATATTTTGGCCCAACCAGACAACCCCGTTCCTTATCGGGTCATGAAGAGCGCATTATCTCAGCGTTATCGATAGTGCTTCATTATATCACAGAGGAATATATCATTTTGGAACTCACGCGTCTCATACGAGGCTGTTTGACCTCAGGGTTTTTGAGACTGTATCTCTAATTTCTATATCCTCCTCCCCCGTCCGTCTCCACCCAGGTCAGGTGATTCTTAATAATTTTCTGCCGTGATCATGGACCATCATCTCTTATCCTCACACACTGTTCTCCATGATCATCTGCACGGACCTCCTCTCTCTCTCTCTCCTCACATCCTCCTTTCAGCTAGGTCTCTCACCTTAGGTTTCTCTCCTCCCAGGCCTCCGGTTCTAAAACCTTTCTCCCTCTCCTCCCTCTCTCCCTTTGTGTACCCCTTCGGCCCAAGCCCCAGGCCACGAGGGGAGGAGGGGGCACACCCCTACTGAGGGTATGTATACGATGTACCAATCCTTCGTATTCATGAGTGATGATGACAGCGGGGCTGGCAATGTCAGCATGCACGTTGATCATTATAATCATTGGTCCGCCATAATGACGGGTTCTTGCTGCCAAGGATAAAAAAAAAAAGGAAAAAGAAGAGAGCTCCGAAAGCGTAATGCAAATATTGTGATTAGGTTATCTGATGATGGGAAATAATACACAACGGGTGGTATAATACCCGGGGTCCCGACCCTCTTGAAACTTCCCTTGATATTACAGTCAAATATAATTAATGGGTTGGTAGTGGGCGGCGCGTTTTTTGCGTACCTTAGTTTATAATATACTATTGTGCCTTTGCTGCTCCCTCCTCCTTCTTCCTCTTACTCCTACTCCTTTCCTCCTTCCCCGCCGCTGAGTCTCTTTTCTCTTCCTTTTTCTTCATCCTTTTTCATCTTGTCTGTCTCTTTCTGTTTCTCTTCTTACATGATATCGTCTCCTTCCTTCTTTACAAGCCCCTTATCCTTCTTTACCTCCTTTTTTTTCTCTTCGATTATCTCCTCCTTTTGATTTTCCTCCACCACCTCCACCTCTTCCTCCTCCTCCTTCTGCAGGTTGTGCAAGATGAAACCAGCGTCCAGTTCAGGTGTGAGAGCAGCGGGCAACATAGCCAGTGTGCCACTGTGGTGGTGTGAGTGTGGCTAGGGCTGGACTCTCCGGCCCAGTATTTTTCACCATGATGAGGAGAGGGTTAGAATTATAACCAGGTGGAGCAACCAGCCACTCTGGGGCCGAGGAATAGGGAGTTGGTTGCAACGATAACTGCTTACCAACAGCAGTTCGTTTCATGAGGTATCTCTCTAATTTCTTTTTTGTCTGTAGGAGGATTGTAAATTCAAGACTGTCCGTAAATGCTTCATGATTGCCCATACATTCTCTGTGGTGATATTGTGGGTTTACTTTAAGATAACAGCAGCTTCCTATAAGGTTGAGAAGACTAGTCTACTCTCTCACGAGATCACACGTTCGATAATATTTCTCCAATGATTGTATCGCTGAAATTTATGTTACATAAATGGTTGTGCATATTTCAGGTAGATGGTTCCTGCATAGCTGAGTTGACTGAGGTCATCCTCGATAATTAGTTGTTCATAAGTAAAGCCCAGACATGTGGATAGAAAATAACACTTACTCCGGTGATCATTAGCTGAGTAATGCTCGTGTCTTTCATTGTTACATAACTGGACGTCAGTGAGGGAGAGTGACTCGAAAGTTCACATTTGGTAGGTCAGTGAAACTTAAGTTCGAAAGACCAGGAGTGAAATGTAATTCTAATGCTAAAGTTTTTGTCACAGGCAAAGTCTTACTGACTTGGACGTTCGCCTGTGTGTATTTTTTTCCACTCATTTGAATATGCATATATATATCTATATATATATATATATATATATATATATATATATATATATATATATATATATATATATATATATATATATATATATATATATATATATATATATATATATATATATATATATATATATATATATATATATATATATATATATATATATATATATATATATATATATATATATATATATATATATATATATATATATATATAGTATGTATATATCCAGTAATCCTTATCTTAGTGGGGATAGCAATAATAATGGGCAGAATTCATGATGTACAGTACCTGTGATATCCTTTATGTCGGCCCTTTGATCAACACAGGTTGTTGCTGGCAGTATCTAGAGCTGTTTACTGATGGAACTACTTGCGTCATAGTGTATCATGCTGTGTTCAGAAACCTTGCTGGGTTCTCACACACACACACACACACACACACACACACACACACGTCACCGAGCTGCAGTTCAGCGCCAAAACAGCATCGAGTGTTAGGCTTTTAGGCCTGTTGACTGCCAGGGTCATTAAGGCCAATTACGTCATTTTTGTAAGCCAACAGGAGAGAGAGAGAGAGAGAGAGAGAGAGAGAGAGAGAGAGAGAGAGAGAGAGAGAGAGAGAGAGAGAGAGAGAGAGAGAGAGCTTTCTTCAGGTGCTCCGGATCCTTCAATGGGTCATACTCGTTCTTATAGTGTGTCTAGCTCTTATGAGGTGGTATAGACCGCTCCACTTCGTCCCAGCCACCGTGGACACCATACACAACCTGCACCATTTGCCAGCCACCCACCCTCATCCCTTGTTTACAACCCAGACGTCTTCACTCTCTGTATTTTCTCTATGATCTCTGACCTCAGTAAGTATTTGTCTTGCTAATTCGTTCATCATTATCATTATTGTTATTATTATTATTGCTACTATCATAAATATTATTATTATTATTATTATTATTTTTTTTTTTTTTTTTTTTTTTTTATACTTTGTCGCTGTCTCCCGCGTTTGCGAGGTAGCGCAAGGAAACAGACGAAAAAAATGGCCCAACCCCCCCCCATACACATGTACATACACACGTCCACACACGCAAATATACATACCTACACAGCTTTCCATGGTTTACCCCAGACGCTTCACATGCCTTGATTCAATCCACTGACAGCACGTCAACCCCTGTATACCACATCGCTCCAATTCACTCTATTCCTTGCCCTCCTTTCACCCTCCTGCATGTTCAGGCCCCGATCACACAAAATCCTTTTCACTCCATCTTTCCACCTCCAATTTGGTCTCCCTCTTCTCCTCGTTCCCTCCACCTCCGACACATATATCCTCTTGGTCAATCTTTCCTCACTCATTCTCTCCATGTGCCCAAACCACTTCAAAACACCCTCTTCTGCTCTCTCAACCACGCTCTTTTTATTTCCACACATCTCTCTTACCCTTACGTTACTTACTCGATCAAACCACCTCACACCACACATTGTCCTCAAACATCTCATTTCCAGCACATCCATCCTCCTACGCACAACTCTATCCATAGCCCACGCCTCGCAACCATACAACATTGTTGGAACTACTATTCCTTCAAACATACCCATTTTTGCTTTCCGGGATAATGTTCTC
Organism: Panulirus ornatus; assembly: GCF_036320965.1. Classification (NCBI taxonomy): domain Eukaryota; kingdom Metazoa; phylum Arthropoda; class Malacostraca; order Decapoda; family Palinuridae; genus Panulirus; species Panulirus ornatus. The sequence continues at coordinate 14,426,870 of NC_092238.1, read as the reverse complement.
GACTTCCACACATTTTTCAAGGCTCCCAAAATTTTCGCCCCCTCCCCCACCCTATGATCCACTTCCGCTTCCATGGTTCCATCCGCTGACAGATCCACTCCCAGATATCTAAAACACTTCACTTCCTCCAGCCTCTCACCATTCAAACTCACCTCCCAATTGACTTGACCCTCAACCCTACTGTACCTAATAACCTTGCTCTTATTGACATTTACTCTTATTATTATTATTATTATTATTATTATCATTATTATTATTATCATTATTATTATTGTTATTATTATTATTATCATCATGATCATTATCATTATTATTATCATTATTATTATCATTATTATTATTATTATTATTATTATCATTATTATTATTATTATTATTATTATTATCATTATTATCATTATTATTATTATTATAATTATTATTATTATTATTATTATTATTATTATTATTATTATTATTATCATTATTATTGTTATTACTATTGTTATCATTTTCATTGTTATCATTATTATTATTATTATTATTATTATTATTATTATTATTATTATTATCATTATCATTGTTATTATTATTATCATTATTATTATCATTATCATTATTATTATTATCATTATTATTATCATTATTATTATTATTATCATTATCATTATCATCATCATTATAATTAATATCATTATCATTGTTATCATTTTTATTATTATGACTATTATCATTACTATTATCATCATTATCATTACTATTATCATCATTATCATTATTATTATTACTATCATTATCATCATAGTTAGTATCATTTTGATTATCTTGACCCGTCACTGAGCTACAGCTGAGCCCAACGCACGCCTACATTTCATCCTAGGTAGTGCAGACAGCTTCATCCCAGTGATTTTGACTGCATGTCTGTAAGAAAATCTTAAATTGCTAAAAGCTGGGTCAACTGGGAGTATAAACAACCGTTTCCGTACTCAAAGCAGTCGATTTTGTACCTAAGGCAACCGGCACCAGACCTTATGCAACCGTCACTGTATCTTACTCCTAGCCGGCCCCCGAGGTAGCTAGGTTCCAGGTCAGCCGAAGATGGTGGTCTGTGTCCAGACTGTGTGTTGAACATCCCTTTCCCTTGTTGTACATACGTCTGTTGTCTATATGTGGCGCGTATTTTCTTTGTATGTTTTCAATCATTTGGCTGAATTTTTCGTCAAAAAAAAATCAAAGGTATTTCACACACACACACACGCACACACACACACACACACATGGGTTTACGTAGTATAATGCTTAAGAATACTGACCATGAGTCAGCACGGGCTAGCCCGGGGTCAGAACCGCTACACTCAACCCAGGTGTTCATCCTCCCTCGGGGCTGGTCGAGAAATGGGTACCTAACTTAGGGTCGATTGTGTATGTGTTTGCATACATACATAGGAGTATATACACTAGGTTAAAAAACGGGGCAACACGAGCGTAAAACTCTTTCCCTTTAAAACACAAATAGTAATCACACAAATAGTAATCACAAATAGTAATCACAAATAGTAATCACATAAATAGTAATCACAAATAGTAATCACATGGTAATCACACAAATGGTAATCACATAAATAGTAATCACAAATAGTAATCACAAATGGTAATCGCACAAATGGTAATCACACACACGAACTAACACTACTTACGATCGGTGGTTTACAAAGACCACATAAGAAAGTCAACTTGTAAGATTGTCTACAGTGGTTTGTGTCGCCTCCAGTAGACCCAGAATTGTAAACTAAACACCTTAAACGTATGGTTTTCTGATTAGAATCTATGCCTATATTATTTCCCTATTATTAGGAATATAAGAAGAAAGAGATTTTTAAGCAGTTTCTGTAAACTTGATTAGCTTTGTATACGACTGATTTTTGAGCGTTTTTGGCATTCGTTATCATTTAGTGGTTGTTTTAATTGCAAGGGAGTGTTTGTCTCGTTTACCTCTCAATACCTCGTTCACAGTCTGGGAAATGTGTTGGCGAAAACAACCGATAAAACAAAGGAAAGAAGTAGTATTATGAGGCCCAACAGGTCCTTTTAACAAAGAGGAGTCATCACGTATCACTTCATTTATCTTTAGTTATTTCGAAATGTTTGAAAATTCCTAAGTACACTGGCGTATAAATCGTCTATTGCGTATGGCAGGTTAAATCTGCGTATTCTGATATTTGCTTCAAAGTGGAAGACTCAGCGATTTAAGACAAAAAAAGTGTGATAATGATTGTGATGATGATGATGGTGATTACGATGCTTTTCATCAAAATGGTGTTGATATCAGATTGGAATAGACAGGTAATATGAGTGAACTATGATGTTAATATCTGCTTAGAATAGATAGGTAATACTGATAACAAAATAATGGGGTCGGTATCAGATTAAAACGGACGGATAATAGTAACATAATAATGATGTTGATATCAGGTAGCTACCATGAGAATAAAATGGTCTTGTCACATTACAATAGACGGGTAAGGTTTTATAAATGGCATTCATAACACGGAAGAATAGACAGGTAACGTGAAGAACCCGGATTTAGGGTTCATCTTTGCCGAGTCAACAACTTCCTTGTAATAGGCTAGTGCAATCACCCGTCATGACTTCAGTATTGCACTGGATGATTGTCTCATGTTCACGGGGGAGGAGGAAGACCCTGCATGTGTGTGACGGGACTGTATCAGATCATACTGTGGTGGATCTACACTTGTATCTAAGTGGGTGAAGGTACACAGTCTGGAATATGTATGTATATATATACTTCTTTAACAGTCGACCATAATAGGTCATGCCACAGTCTCTAGCCACAACACGTAAGACTGTTATCTTTTATAAACTGCCTTGGTAATATCTTGCTATCATACAAATCGTCTTGGTGTAAACTGCCTGGTCATGTTCTGCCATTACGTAAACTTCTCAGTAATATTTTGCCATAATGTATACCTCTTGGTAATATTTTGCTATAGTATAAACTGCCTTGTATTATTTTGCCATAATATAAACTGTCTTTTAATATTCTGCCATGATGTAAAATCTCTGAAAATATTTTGTCATAATACAAACTGCTTGTAATATTATGCCATAATATAAAGTGCCTTGTAATATATCGTAATAATCAGCTCATAATACAAACTGCTTGTAATATTATGCCATAATATAAAGTGCCTTGTAATATTTCGTAATAATCAGCTCATAATACAAACTGCTTGTAATATTATGCCATAATATAAAGTTCCTCGTAATATATCGTAATAATCATGCAATATACATGTCATAATTCACCGTGTCATGAATTTTTTTCTATTTTTCAACTGCAGTTTAAGGATTTTAAGTAGCTTTTTTTATGATGCATATTAGAATGTCTTACTTTCTCATGGACACCTTGAAAACCAGCAGACATTGCTAGGGTTGGTGTCACTTGTAAGAATAAATGCCGTATGGTCATTATCGTAATGAATGTTAATGTGTGTGTTCGATCAACATGTCAGGGGTAATGTATATCCTAAGGGGCCACTAACCATTAGGCCTACTTAATGAGCCTTGGTGTTTGTGTCCTTGTGGTTGTTTTGTGTAGCCTGTCAATACAACCAATGGAGAGTTTGTATCTCTGTGTAATTGCCTCTGTATTTTTGCCTGTATCATTATACATGTGCACAGGTTTGTATACATGCTTCTCTGTTCGTATATCTACATCTTTTCTTTACCTGACATGTTCGTAACTATTTTATGCATCAGCACCACTATGGCCATATACCAGCGTTCGGTTAGTCATTACTTTTCTTTTACACACACACACACACACACACACACACATATACACACACACACACACATATACACACACGCATACACACAAAAAAAACGAAAAAAAACGCACACACATTAAATGACTGTGGACATGGCTAACACAAACAGTATACATAGTTTAAAAAGTAAGACAGTAATGAGTTTTCGAGGGACCGGGGCCCCACAAGTGTAAAACTCCCTCCCCGTATAGTACAAATAGGTGATCACACACACACACACACACAAACACACACATACACACAGTAAACCTTCTTGTATGTCTGCCACTCTGATTGTGCAGATGTATCGTATTCATGTGTTTGTCCAAAGCGCGTAGATATCTAGTCCCCACCTTGATCTTATAATATTTTATGGTTAATCAACTAATTATTACTAAGATTCCCAGTTCTGTAATATTTATTATACCTCAATGGTGTATTTTCAGCCAAATGGCAGCCTAGATTTGACAAACCGTTTTTTATTACTATCCGTGTATTCATTCATTTTATACAATTGTCATAAGTTATCATTTTTTGTTTTATTTGTTTCAGTCTTCAAATGCTTATTTTCGTGCAAGTATTTCATTTTCCACAAATCATCGTTGCAGTCTTCAAAAGCCACTCAGCTGTAAATCTTATTTTTTTTTCCTTTCATTTGCGTGTTTGTAGCTTATTTTTCAGCAACTGTGTAAGGAGACGATGATGGTAGGTTACATAACCTCTTTACTGCAAGATCTTGAGCAAGAAATGATCGTGTACAGCTTCGTTGTGTGAGAACAAGGCAAAGAAAATCGAGTCTGGGACGGTTGTACAAGTGCACCAGTTTGTTTACTTCCTGTGAGATTTAGCTGAGCCTGATCTAAATATCACGGCCTTATCAACAACAGTTCCTCTCGTCAGCCAAACTGTGCCATCTCTTTACCATCGTCCGTGGCTCTGACATTTCCTTGTGGCTGGCACACAAAGCGGTATCATTGCACTAAAAAATAACGGGAGGAAGGTTACCTTCCTCTGAACACGACGGTACGACACCTTGAGTACGACGGTACGATGTTTTGGTACGATGGCCTGGTCTTTAACCCTACACCTTGAGCGTATGTTGAAGATCATGTTATCTTATCTAAGGGTCGTATCGTTGTGCTCGAGGGTCATCCCGTAGTGCTCAACAGGTTAAGCAAGTACCATAGGTTTTTCCGTCAACATGATACATCTGTCATCATTGTCGAGTCTGTATTAAACTTCAGTGCTACAGTGGGCATATTCGTAATCAGCAGTCGAACTCACTCAGGTCCTGCGGTACTGAAAGAAAAAGGGGGAACGAGATCAGTGTACTGTGACGACCCCTTGAGAAGGAGCTTATACGAAGACGTTTGGCGACCAGGAAGGGTAATTCTAGTATCTGACACTCGGCCTCTGAGGAGAGTTCAACACAAACTGCGCCTGATGGTGTGTGTGTGTGTGTGTGTGTGTGAGGATGAGGGAGATGAGAAGCTACGTACGTTGGGGTGAGCAATATCAGAGTCAAAATGGACCTGGAGGAGGGTTGGCCCGGAGGCTGCCCAGATGGTGGTAATGACTGCGTGTAGAGTGAGGGAGGCCATTTGTACGATCTAGGGGAGGCCAGGCTGTTGGAGGAGAAGTGATCCGCAGCTGGATAAAGGGAATATCTTCAGCGGTGGATGACTGGGTCTCTTCCCTCCATCCACTACTTTCATCCATCAATAGTAACTCCCTTTTCCCTCCCTAGGACTCCCGTACTGGCCTGGTTCACCGACGGGTGTGGCACTTTATTCATCCCACTGTCATCCATGCGATGGCTCCCTCGTCACCCATCCTCCCTCACCCGTTTACATTCCATCGTGTAAGATGAGAGGAGAGGATAACAACAGGTCTTCGAAGGGTGAGGTCGACCACTGGAAACTAACTAGTCTGTACGTGGGTGAGCTAAAAAGAAACAACTCGCTTGTTTCGGGGAAGAGGGAAGACCACTCGACTAATGTGAGGTTCAGGTGTCGATCCTCTGATGTTGGGTGAGGGGTGAGTCCATCCATATTTGGGTTCATAAGGGGCCAGTCCATGGGTAGATATGGATGGCCAGTTTATATATATGGGCAGGACTTACTCATACTCTGCCATGAGGATGACTGGGTCAAAGTGAAAGTTGGTGGAATGGGAGTAAGGGATTCCCGTCTCCTCTTGTGGCATCCCTGTTGCATCGGCCGTCCGAGCTTTCTCTTGATGACGTGTTGAGTCGTGCCCCTTTACTCTGACGTCATTAGTGACGTCGTTCCATCCACGTAGTCATCAATCAGGTTCTCATATGACGTCAATAGCACAGCATTCTCGTCATTAATCATCAGCCAGGATTTGATGGTGCAAGTGATCTAGATTGATGTTGTCATAGTTCACTGAAGGCTTGATTTCAATCATACCAGTTAATGACCATGTAAAAAAAAGAAGATTCTACAGATAGTTGTCCATTAGTTATGTAGTAAACATGCCGAACTGCGTAGTTTAGGCAAGAAATTTAGCCCAGTCAACCAAAATGAGCGAACTTGTGTGAGTGAAGAACATAGTGACTGGTTATGTGATTCACTAGCCCATGGTGTGGTTGGCACTAGCCCGTGGTGTGGTTGGCACTAGCCCATGGTGTGGTTGGCACTAGCCCATGGTGTGGTTGACACTAGCCCACGGTGTGATTGGCACTAGCCAAATGGTGTGATTGGGACTGGCCCATGGTGTGATTGGGAGGAGCCCATGGTGTGGTTGGGAGGAGCCCATGGTGTGGTTGGGAGGAGCCCATGGTGTGGTTGGGACGCCCATGGTGTGGCTGGGACGCCCATGGTGTGGTTGGACCAATGATTTGGTTTTACTAGGTTAATTAGTTGACTGGCTTGCATATATACGTTCTTATTATTTATATGCGTAATGAATAGACGGTAGGTAAGATAGATGGTAGGTTGGTAACACACATGGTTGGTACGTAAGATAGATGGTAGGTTAGCAAAATAGATGGCAGGTTCGTAAGATAGATGGTAGGTTCGTAAGATAGATGGAAGGTTAGTAAGAGAGATGGTGTGTGTGTGATCGTGGGATAGATGGGAGGTTAGTAAGATAGATAGTAGGTTAGTAAGATAGATAGTAGGTCAGTAAGCTAGATGGTAGGTTCTAAAGAGAAATGGTGTGGTGAGTGACACAGATGGTAGGTCAATAAGATACAAGGTAGACTTTTAAGACAGATGGTATGTTCGTAAGACAGATGGTAGTTAGTGAGGCAGATGGTAGGTTTGGGAGGCAAATGTTAACCTTGTAAGATACTTGGTAGTGTGGTTAGAAATTTGTGGCTGACAACGGAGCTGAAAGATACCTTGGGTAAGGTTGAACTAGTGTGGGATATTTCGTTGTTTGTTAAGTATTTAGGTCAGTGGTTCTGTGGTGTATGGTTGTATCATGTGGACTGGTGACGTTAACTGACTGATGTAATCTGGTTGACCCACAGGCCTTTTCATTGGTGCTGTTGTCGATAACTTATCCTAATGAGTAACTGGCAGAATGTCCTTGACTGTTTCCTCATGACTGATGGTGTTCATCTGACTGGCTGACTGGCTGACTGTACTCTGGCAAGAACATCCAACTCGTTCTTCCAATTGGTCATCTTTTTGGTTAATTTTCTGGTTTTCTCTGGTTCTACATGACTAGCATTTTACTAAACGGATGACTGTAACAGAGACTGGTTAATATTTAGCCAAATGACTGAGATATTATGATTTAACTGGTCGACTTCGATTGGTTTTGACTGTCTCTCTGATAGAGTGGTCCTTTACCTGACTGACAGGTTTTTTCTCCTCTGACTGACTGTCTGATTGGATTGCTTGACTGTCTGAATATCTAATCAGCTGTCTGACTGTCCATTTGCCTCTTCGCAATTGGACTAACTGTCTAATAACCTGTCTCTCTCTCTGACTGTCTGTTGTTAACTGACTACTTAACTGGGCTCTTCGCCTGACAGAGTGGCCGTCGAACTGGTCGGCAGTCTCTCCGACTGACCGATGAGCGCTAGTATATTTATCTATTTTGATACGACAAAATTTATGACCGTGGCAAACCCCCCAAACATGTGATTTGTCATACGTACGGTAATCCCTGATTACCTCCTGTATAATGACGATCCAGTGGAGAGCTCAGCCACCTCATTGTATATAACATTGTGTGTATCCCTCGGCGCACTCATTATACTTCATTATATGTGCATCATATCATGTCACTAGTGGAATCCACAGTTATACTTAGGACACAGCAATGTCACTGTGTTGAAGGCCATCATTATTTTCGGTCGTTAAACTAGGGGAATGTAGCCACATTCTCTGTGTCGCAATTTTTGTTTTCCTTTTGACTAATTCGCTGTTGTTTAGAATACCATCTGTATATTGATGTATATCCTTACTGTGGTTTACACTGCCGACCTTCACTGTGTTTTCTTCCATACTGTGGCAGTTACGAGCCGGCACGTGTTTATAAGTCATTAGGTGTGTAATACTCCATCATTACGGAGCTTTGGTATCATTGGTCTGTTATATTGTCTTTCTTATGTCCCTCACGTTAATCATATTGTATTTCTAGTGACGTATGCCGGCAACGTGTGTGCTTCACTATACTCGAGTGTGTCCAACTGTATCAGGGTGCCTCCCACTGTATCAGGGTGCCTCTAACTGTATCAGGGTGCCTCCCACTGTATCAAGGTGCCTCCCACTGTGCCAAGGTGCCTTCCACTGTACCTGGGTGCCTTCCACTGTACCTTGGTGCTTCCCATTGTAAACGGGTGCCTCTCACTGTATCAAGGTGCTTCCCACAGTATATATATATATATATATATATATATATATATATATATATATATATATATATATATATATATATATATATATATATATATATATATATATATATATGTATGTATATATATATATATATATATATATATATATATATATATATATATATATATATATATATATATATATATATATATATATATATATATATATATATCTTCTCTTGTTAAATACACAGAGAATTATAACCTTATTATCAGTGAAGATCTATACAAATTGGATAGCTATATTGTTGATAGATTTATAAGCAATTCCCTTTCTTGTCCATATAATAAATCTATAACACGCTCGTAGTCTGTCTTGGACAGTCACTTGTTTACCGAATGGCGTCATAGCTACGTCTCTTCGTTGTATATCAATAGATTCATATTTCTTGTATCTCCCCTGACGATATGATCAATTCACGACAGCGTGCTTGGGAACTTATCATGTCTCATTTCCCCGTGGACTCATAGGAATATTCATATATATATATATATATATATATATATATATATATATATATATATATATATATATATATATATATATATATATATATATATATATTTGCTTGTTTGTGGATGGGGTTGTTAGGAAGGTGAGTGCGAGAGTTTTGGAGAGAGGGGTGAATATGCAGTCTGTTGTGGATGAGAGGGCTTGGAAAATGGGTCTGTTGTTGTGGTGCCTGATTCGGGTGAGAAACTGCTGAATTTGGTGACTGAGTTTGGTAAAGTGTGCGAAACAAGAAAGCTGAGAGTATATGTGAATAAGAGCAAGGTTATTAGGTTCAGTAGGGTTGAGGAATAAGTTAATTGGGAGGTAAGTTTGCATGGGGAAAAAGTGGAGGAAGTGAAGTGTTTTAAATATCTGGGAGTGGATTCAACAGCGGATGGAACTATGGAAGCGGAAGGGAGTCACAGGGTGGGGGAGGGGACGAAGGTTCTGGGAACGTTGAAGAATGTATGGAAGACGAGAATGTTATCTCGGAAAGCATGTTTGAACGAATAGTGGTTCCAACAGTGTTATACGGTAGCGAGGCATGGGCTATAGATAGGGTTGTGCGGAGGCGGGTCGATATGTTGGAAATGAGATGTTTGAGGACAATATGTGGTGTGAGGTGGTTTCATCGAGTAAATAATGAGAGGGTAAGAGAGATATGCTGTAATAAAAAGAGTGTGGTTGAGAGAGCAGAAGAGGGTGTATTGAAATGATTTGGTCACATGGAGAGAATGAGTGAGGAAAGATTGACAAAGAGGATATATGTGTCTGAGGTGGAGGGAACGAGGAGAAGTGGGAAACAAAATTGGAAGTAGAAGGATGGAGTGAAAAAGATTTTGAGCGATCGGCGCCTGAAGATATAGGAGGGTGAAAAGCGTGGAAGGAATAGAATGAATTGGAACGATGTGGTATATCGGGGTCGACGTGCTGTCAATGGATTGAACCAGGGCATGTGAGGCGTCTGGGGTAAGCCATGGAAAGTTTTGTGGGGACTGGATGTGGAAATGGAGCTGTGGTATCCGTGCATTACACAGGACAGCTAGAGACTGAGTGTGAACGAATGTGCCCTTTGTTGTCTTTTCCTTGCGCTACCTCAAGCGCACGTTGAGGGAGGGGGTGCCATTTCATGTATGGCTGGGTGGCGACGGAAATGGATGAAGGCGGCAAGTATGAAATATGTACATGTGTATATATGTATATGTCTGCGTATGCATATGTATGTATACTTTGTAATGTATAGATATGTATATGTGAGTGTGTGGACGTTTATGTATATACGTGTGTGTGGGTGGGTTGGGCCATTCTTTCGACTGTTTCCTTGCGCTACCTCGCTAACGCGGGAGACAGCGACAAAGTATAATAGAATAGAAATAAGAAAAAAAGAATATATATATATATATATATATATATATATATATATATATATATATATATATATATATATATATATATATATATATATATATATATGTGTGTGTGTGTGTATATATGCATACACATACACAGACATTTATGAGCATGTAGTCCATATTCATACTTGCTTGTCTTCACCCATTCCAAGCGCTACCACGCCCCACATGAAACAGTATCGCTACCCCCTGCTTCAACGAGGTAGCACCAGGAAAAAAGACAAAAGGGGCTACATTTTTCACACTCAGTCTCTAGCTGTCATGTGTAATGCACCGAAACCACAGCTCCCTATCCACTTCCAGGCCCCACAGACCGTTCCATTGTTTACCCCAAAACGTAAGAACAATGTCAGAATATAATCAAGATAGTTAATAGGCCTCAGTATTATGAGATGTGACTAGCATAAACAGCCTAAAACAATACGTACACCATCACAAAGTCAAAAAAAATCTTATCCCCAAGAGCTACAAAATAATTGTTTTAAAGAAAAAAATCTAATCATCTGTAATCCTTCATGAGACCCTTGATGAAAAAAATCATGTCCCATGTGAAGGCCATTCAAATTACAATCTAACAGTGTTTTCTCAGTGTCTGATAAACTTTGAAAAAATCCACCTTGAACAGATGGAGAAGATATATCCCTGGGGACAGGGGAGAAAGAAGGCTTCCCACGTATTCCCTGCGTGTCGTAGAAGGCGACTAAAAGGGGAGGGAGCGGGGGGCTCGAAATCCTCCCCTCTCGTTTTTCTTTTTTCTTTTCCAAAAGAAGGAACAGAGAAGGGGGCCAGGTGAGGATATTCCCTCAGAGGTCCAGTCCTCTGTTCTCAACGCTACCTTGCTAGCGCGGGAAATGGCGAATAGTGTGAAAGAAAAAAAAAAAGAAATATATATGTATATATATATATATATATATATATATATATATATATATATATATATATATATATATATATATAAATATATATATATATATATATATATATATATATATATATATATATATATATATATATATATATATATATATATATATATATATATATATATGTGTGTGTGTGAAAGAAGAAAGTTAAGAGTAAATGTGAATAAGAGCAAGGTTATTAGGTACATTAGGGTTGAGGGTCAAGTCAATTGGGAGGTGAGTTTGAATGGAGAAAAACTGGAGGAAGTGAAGTGTTTTAGATATCTGGGAGTGGATCTGGCAGCGGATGGAACCATGGAAGCGGAAGTGGATCATAGGGTGGGGGAGGGGGCGAAAATTCTGGGAGCCTTGAAGAATGTGTGGAAGTCGAGAACATTATCTCGGAAAGCAAAAATGGGTATGTTTGAAGGAATAGTGGTTCCAACAATGTTGTATGGTTGCAAGGCGTGGGCTATGGATAGAGTTGTGCGCAGGAGGATGGATGTGCTGGAAATGAGATGTTTGAGGACAATGTGTGGTGTGAGGTGGTTTGATCGAGTAAGTAACGTAAGGGTAAGAGAGATGTGTGGAAATAAAAAGAGCGTGGTTGAGAGAGCAGAAGAGGGTGTTTTGAAATGGTTTGGGCACATGGAGAGAATGAGTGAGGAAAGATTGACCAAGAGGATATATGTGTCGGAGGTGGAGGGAACGAGGAGAAGAGGGAGACCAACTTGGAGGTGGAAAGATGGAGTGAAAAGATTTTGTGTGATCGGGGCCTGAACATGCAGGAGGGTGAAAGGAGGGCAAGGAATAGAGTGAATTGGAGCGATGTGGTATACCGGGGGTGACGTGCTGTCAGTGGATTGAATCAAGGCATGTGAAGCGTCTGGGGTAAACCATGGAAAGCTGTGTAGGTATGTATATTTGCGTGTGTGGACGTATGTATATACATGTGTATGGGGGTGGGTTGGGCCATTTCTTTCGTCTGTTTCCTTGCGCTACCTCGCAAACGCGGGAGACAGCGACAAAAAAAAAAAAAAAAAAATATATATATATATATATATATATGTATATGTATGCTGATAACGGTGGAAAAAAAGGAATCACAAACGTCCCAAGCACTTTCATGTATTCGTATCTTCAGGAGAGAACAGTGAGTGAGGTGAGATCAGCAAATATCATATTCACATAACTGCTGGTTAGTGACGTGCTGTAGTAGTGAGGCGCGTCTGGTGGCAGTGGTCGGCCGCTCGTCTGTCATTATATTGTTGAACGATCAAAACATACTAAGCTGTTTACACGAGTCTCGCTTTGCATAAAACTATGTAATTCGTAAAGTCTATCCCGTTGTGTATATCTATCTGCTTTTCACTGATTTCTGCACACTCTGTTCTCAACTGAAGATGTGATTGTATGAGAGGGCGTTGGGGTGATCCCATTTCCTCTTCCTTCTTTTCATCCTAGTTATTGCCATATACACGGAACATGCACACCTTTTGTGATTATTATATCTATCTATCTATCTATCATACTTTATCGCTGCCTTCCCCGTCAGCGAGGTAGCTCCAGGAAACGGACGAAGAATGGCTCATGCACTCATATACGCCCATATATATATATGTATATATATATATATATATATATATATATATATATATATATATATATATATATATATATATATATATATATATATATATATGCATAAGCGCCCATACATGTACATATACATATACTTATGGATATGTGCACATATACATATATAAACAAGGACATATTCATACTTGCTTGCCTTCATCCATTCCTGGCGCCACCCCGCCTCACGGGAATCAGCGTCCCTACCCTCTGGTTCAGCGAGGTAGCGCCAGGAAAACAGAAAAAAGGCCACATTCGTTCATACTCAGTCGAGCTGTCATTTACAATTCACCAAAACCACAGCTCCCTTCCCACATCCAGGCCCCACAAAACTTTCCATGGTTTACCCCAGACGCTGCACAAGCCCTGGTTCAGTGCATTGACAGCATGTCGACCTAGGTATACTACATCATTCCAATTCACTCTATTCCTTGCATGCCTCTCACTCTCCTGTATGTTCAGGCCCAGATCGCTCAAAATCTCTTTCCCTCTGTCCTTCCAATTCCAATTTGGTGTTCCGTTTCTTGTATCCCCTACCTCTGACACATATATCCTCTTTGTCAGTCTTCACTCATTCTCTCCATATTCCCCGCACGTCGTAGAAGGCGACTAAGATGGGATGGTGGTGGTTGGGGGAAGGGGAAGTGTGTGAGGTCAGTGATGTCGAGTGTTATGTATGACGTGGAGAGACTGTGTGCCTGTGGACTGAAAGCCAGCAGCCCCCCGTGTTGGCGAAGCACAAGAAAAAAATCAGCGGCTAACGCTAAAGGAGTGAAACATGACAGCTACTGAAGTGCTGGTTCATTGTCCGACCAATACTGACCATCATCGACACCCAGGTGGGCAGTACCGGCAGAACCTCCAATGGTTTGCGGCTGCCTAACACCTGCTGTCGGAGAGAGAGAGAGAGAGAGAGAGAGAGAGAGAGAGAGAGAGAGAGAGAGAGAGAGAGAGAGAGAGAGAGAGAGAGAGCCTGGGATGTGGTGCGCGCTGGGTTGTGGCAAATCGAACATGGTCAAAATACCTCGTGTTTTGCCCACGGTCCCACTCCGGTCGGCGGCGAACATAAATATTTCATATTTCAAAGATTAAGCCGCGTGTTGTCTTCCCCAGTACACTTTGATTAGCCTTCAAGTCTCTGGTTGAACATGAGCCAACTTTCTTTCTCTTTTTCTCTCGTGTGAGACAACCAGACTTATACATCTGTTGATGGTTCATAAACTGAATTTAAAAAATTACGAAAATGGGAAGAAGTAACACCTAAAATCTTGTAAAGACTCAAATTTTGTGTGAAGGTTTTTCTTTAAAGTGATACAATTCTTTGCATCATCTTTGCACTGATCCAATCAAGGACGTGGGCGTGGTTTGCTGGGAGATGCATCCTAATCTGCACCGAACGGAGAGATGTTTTGGCGGCCATTTGGAGGCATCCGTGACGTCATTGTTATGCTTAACCAATCAGCGGTGTCTTTGACGTCAGTGATGAGCTGGTGGGACACCGAGCCCTCCAGGAAGCAATTCCTACGGTACCCGTCTATTATCGAGTCCTACCCGAGTTGTTGTGATGATTCCCGGTGACATACGGAATGACGTGTTTCCGCCGTTACCCGCAGACAGAAGGGGGGGTTGAGGAAATGAGTGGCGATGCCGTAAAGATAAACGGTAATTCCTGTAGAATGATATGATATACTGGAATTATCCACAATCATCAGTGGGGGAACTTGACGAGGTTTTTAGAATACCGCACTGTGTGTGTGTGTGTGTGTGTGTGTGTGTGTGTGTGTTGTGTGAGTGTGACTGCACTCAAAGGACCAGCTTGTTATTGCCGCTATCACAAGCATCTCTGGTCATCAGTCGGCCGTTCTTGATGGTGATTCTGGGTCGATACTTAATTCTCTAGACATGTATATTTCACTAGCGTCTTGACCATACACAAAAACTTGATTTATTTTCAAAAAAGTTTTGATACTTTATCAAATATTCAACTTAATTAAGCTCTTTTTTTTTCCCTTATTTTCTTGTTCTTTATTTTCCCGCGTGTATTTGTTCCTGAGTGATGTGCCTTCACCTGGCCCAGGAAGAATTTAGTTGAGACAAAGAAAGAAAAGAAACGTTCAGATGTACAGCCTTGAAGAGTTCTCATACCAGAGATGCGTCAGTCATAAGTTACCTTTTTTGCTATGATTAAAGCGATTGTACAATGTTGCGCAGATATCATTCGGCAATGCCAATAAACATTTCCTCCCTTGCTCAGATAATGTCCATAACGTAACCAGTTCATTAGAATAAACTCTAACTTTTTTTTTTTCTGTTTGACTTTCGTGTAATCGTACAAGACATCTTCAAAAGTTCATTGGCTTGCGGTTCGAATGGTGCAGTGTACATATATATATTTCTTTCCTGAAGTTGTTTAATCTAGTTCATCTCAGGGTCAGATCAAAATACAAAAAAAATATATCACCCCTAATCAGGGTTGGAAACCAGTAAAGAGGTACAATTGCAATGTCCACGTCACTCATAATGAGATGTCCGTCCGCATATTCATAAGGTCAATGATAAACATCACATTCGGCTCTGCCATTATCCTTGCCTGTTTCTCATAGGACCATTTTAAATTATTGGGACGCACGCATATCGTATTGACATGATACAACCTTGCCCCTAACAATGAGTACCTGTCGCACGTAACACTGATCTTTATACCCCTGCGCTATAAAGAATGATATTATAATGTATAGGAAGCATTGGGGCATTTCTGAGCGAATGCTTGTAGCGAGCTGAAGCCTATCACAGGAGATTACAGGCATTGGCTGGAACATATATACAGCAGTGTTTTAGTATTATGGCATCTATGAATAAAACGAATAGGACCCGAATCTCTCCCTTGTCATTGCCGATCGCACAAGAGTCGGGTTAAAGACATTGTAATGATATGTTTCCCGCCTGGGTCCGCCATCTTGGTTCTAGCCTGTAATTTCACAGCGTGATTTTGCGATATCGCTTAATGTACAATTGAAAATATTAGAGGTTTGAGGCTAGCGAGCTCAGTTAAAAATATTTTTACACGTAGGATTGCAGGAGAACGGCCAGAACTCAACAGGAAGGAATGGTGCACATAAAGTTTTGTGCTGTGTTTACGTGTGGTCGACGAAGGTGACACCAGCACGGCGCTTACTCGTCCAACTTTTTTTCATTATGATGAATACTCTCTATGCCGTCCCTCCTGCACCGCTATACTATATGTTGGGCTCAGTTCTAACGTGTCGAGGAGGAGGAAGAGGAGGAGGAGAAGCAGGAGAAGAAGGAGGAAGGAAGAGCCCGGCAGAATGTGTTCTAACTTAGTGTTGGGCAGGAGGGAGGGACGGAGGGGAGGCTGAGGGAGTTTAGCGTTGTAACAGGATATTACTTGTGCTTCCATGGAGTATGTATCACCAGGTATTATCTGTACCCTTCAGGAGTACGTATCACTAGATATTACCTGTACCCCTCTGGAGTATGGATCACCAGGTCCAGATATAAGGATTGACAGCAGAACTCGGTAGTACTCACATCCCCATACAACGCACAACCACATCCTCCCTCAACTCCACACTGTAACTCTACCACTCCATCCACCACTCCCATACCACCTACCACACCCACAGCACCCACTACATCCACAGCACCCACCAAATCTACAGAACCCACCACATCTACAGCACCCACCACACTTAAAGCACCTTTCACACCCACGGCAACCTCCACACTCACTGCACCACCCACACTCACAGCACCATCCACACTCACAGCACCATCCACACTCACAGAACCATTTACACCCACAGGAACCCTCACATTCACAGCGCCTTCTGCACCCATTACACCCTCCACACCCTCAACATTCTTGACACTCATAGCACCCTTTACACCCGCATCAGATCTTCCCTATCACATACAGCCACACCCTCGCTAACCTCCACAGTTTCAATGTAATTCACCCACAATGCACACTACACCCACATCACACACCACATCCCCTCACAATGTTCTCCACATCCACATAACCCCTCGCACCCATAACATCCTCCACTCCCATATCACCCACTACATCCCCTCATCATCACAAACTCGTAGATCCACCCACACCATCCCTTCCCGTACCAACAGCTCTGGTCCCAGTCGTCAGACCACAGCTTCATTCATGCAGGTATTTCCAGAAGCCACATCCTGATTCTACCATCATCCACGCCGCTCCCAGGCATAGACTCACTCTCCCTCATCCACAGCCACTCTCTCACGTATATCTACAAGTGCAGTCACATCCCCAAGCCCATATCATCACTCGACCTAAGATACCATATTTGAATCGTAGCATATGTCCATACACAGCACTAAGCCCTCACGCCCATACCCAGCCCTACGCCCTCCGCCCATACCCAGCCCCACAACCTCAGGTCCATGTCCAGCCTCATACCTCAACCACGCATGACTCATGAACCTAACCTCATTCATGTCGAACCCCCCTCACTCATCCTACTCGCCCTAAAAGATCCTAAACAAACTACATATGATTTTAAACATCAGTTTTCACCAGTGTTTCAGGAGATTTGATTTAGTATAGCGAACAATGGGACGAGGAAAATTCAAATAGAGGAAAAGGCAAGTTAGAATAAAACTATTCATGGCCATTCTCACGTGTATCCTGAACATGTCCATATATGTGGAAACTATGTACATATGATTGTGCTTCACGGTTGGCAGTGGTGTTTAGAGGACAACCTTCTCCCCATCCACCATCCCTTAACCGTCCACCACTAAGTTAGGAATGCTAGTGAGCTGGGGTGATGGCAGGGAAGGGAGGGGAGGTGAATGGGGAGAACACGCCCCCCACCCCCTCTTCAAGTGCCCCCACTAGACATACACAGCCAAGCGTCTCGTCATTAGTTGTATTACTGGTGATTTACCCCCTGCCACATACACGTAACTTTCTCCCTCTGGCCTTGTACAGTCATTACACGGTTATGGGTCTTGGATCATCAGGCCCACGTGGTGCCTCTCTGTAACAAAGCATAAAGGTCGGTTGGTGCGAGAGTTACGGACTTCACAAAGGTGCAAGTTTTGGTGTTACTGTTGTATATGTGGACAGACAAACACACACACACGCTCTCTCTCTCTCTCTCTCTCTCTCTCTCTCTCTCTCTCTCTCTCTCTCTCTCTCTCTCTCTCTCTCTCTCTCTCTCTCTCTCTCTCTCTGTATGTATGTATGGGTATAAATAAAGGCAGACAGTATGAATTATGTACATGTGTATGTATGTATATGTCTGTGTGTATATATATATGTGTACATTGAGATGTATAGGTATGTATATTTGCCTGTGTGGACGTGTATGTATATACATGTGTATGGAGGTGGGTTGGGCCATTTATTTCGTCTGTTTCCTTGCGCTACCTCGCAAACGCGGGAGACACCGACAAAGCAAAATAAATAAATAAATATTATTATCCCTGGGGATAGGGGAGAAAGAATACTTCTCACGTATTCCCTGCGTGTCGTAGAAGGCGACTAAAAGGGAAGGGAGCGGGGGACTGAAAATCCTCCAATCTCGTTTTTAATTTTCCAAAAGAAGGAACAGAGAAGGGGGCCAAGTGAGGACATTCCCTCAAAGGCTCAATCCTCTGTTCTTAACGCTACCTCGCTAACGCTGGAAATGGCGAATAGTATGAAAAAAAAAAAAAAAATATATATATATATATATATATATATATATATATATATATATATATATATATATATATATATATATATATATATATATATATATATATATACATATTCTACCAATCGATCTTCTTTCATCTATCTATCTATCTATCTGTCCAACTATCGGTTTGCTTATATGTTTATGTATCTATATATCGTTATCTATTCATCTGTTTACCTTTATGTCTCTCTGTCTATTTATCTATCATCCTGGTTTTATCGAAAGCCATGTATCTTGTGGTGTCGCCTTAGCGACCCCCTTCGAGGAAGGCAAAACACGCCAATACTCTGGCCATTGGTATATAAACAGACTGAAGTATATTTCTATCTATTTTTGACACATATAAGGGATGGTTTAGAATACGTCAGTAAGGTGGCTAAATATTCTACTTAAGGATAGAGATCTATGTTGGTAATGTTGGCGAGTCTCAGGCATCTCCCTGGATGTAACGCCCAGACGCCAGCAGGACCAATCCTGGCCTGAGCGTTGAATAACGAAAGGCGTGTTAAACTCCTTAAGCACGACAGTACGGCCCTTAAACATGATGTTACTAAGTCCCTTGTGCACAACAATATGACCTTTGGCTGTACGTTGTCTGGCCTTGAGGGTGAGATAAAATTACAGGTCATCATATCCAAGGTTCGCACTGTCGTGTTCAAGGGATATATATATATATATATATATATATATATATATATATATATATATATATATATATATATATATATATATATATATATATATATATATATATATATATATATATATATATATATATATATATATATATATATATATATATATATATATATATATATGTGTGTGTGTGTGTGTGTAGCTTCGTGCTTAGAGTTCGTAACGTCCTTCTCAAGAGATGTACCGACGTGCTCAAAGGCCGTGCCGTTGTGTTCATGGGATGTACAGTCGTATTCAGGGAGTGTAACGTTGTGCTCAAGGGGTTATCTATCTATCTATCTTGACATCTACTAAGATAACGTGACATGTTGTTGTAAAGTGGAGTAAAGGTCATCAAAGTTTCACCTTGACTGCTGCAGCGGCCATGAGACCATACCTGTATTTTGGATCTGACCTTTCGTGAAATATTCTAGGATCGAGTAAGTGGGTCATGCTATGCACTCTGCCTTCCTGAGTCCTTCTACATTTATGGAACATTCCTATACAAACCCCGTGTGTCTTGGAGTCTACGAGTATGGAACTGAAGTCTTGAAGTTGTAGAGTAAGGGGATGTGATTCTCGGGATCACTGAGCTCATACTGAGCGTACCTAACACGAAGATTTGTCCACGAAATAACATCTTCCTCATCAAGAACTTCACGTCTGATTTGTACCAAAAAGGTTATAGAAATATCTGTTCTTTATAAACACCGATAACATGAACAAGCAAAGTAGAGATTTGATAACTAGATTGGATCAGGTAACATAATGTGAAGTCGACTATTAGGGTGATTTGCAAACCTCAAGCAATGTACTTTGATCCGGTTCTTCTGTATCCTAAGGGGCATTATGTACAGGACCCGAGGCGGCACATCTGGCGCTGCTGGAAAGGCCAGTATCACGTCCTACGTCTGCTCGGGTTGGCATCAGTGTAAGTGTGATACCTGTGTCATACTCTGGCAATGAATCATTCATATCATCACTGCCATTTATTTTTCCGTTGTGCTGAAGAAGAGGAGAGAGAAAGGAGTTAAGGTGCCATAAGCATGAGAGAGGAGAATGATATCAATATGAGGGAAAGGGAAGTTGAAGACAACATAAGTCGTTATCGCCTTGAAGTACGCAAAGTACCCTAGCGATTTGGAGGGCCATATGCGTTGGACCTTGTTTACCGGGGCTGTCACTCGACTGGCGGTGGCCAAGGTCTGATCACCAGCCATCCCACCATATGTTTATGAACTTAGATATGGTCGTCTTAAACAGGAGTATAACCAGACTCTGGATTATTTACAGCTTCCTCGGTCAGCTACCATCTTATGATGTGCGCCGTAAGATCTGTGAGGCTATAGTGATGTGTACTGTTAAGGTCTGTAAGTCTATCATGATGTGCGCCGTAAGATCTGTGAGGCTATAGTGATGTGTATTGTTAAGGTCTCTAAGTCTATCATGATGTGCGCCGTAAGATCTGTGAGGCTATTGTGATGTGCACTGTTAAGGTCTCTATCATGATGTGCGCCGTAAGATCTGTGAGGCTATAGTGATGTGTATTGTTAAGGTCTCTAAGTCTATCATGATGTGCGCCGTAAGATCTGTGAGGCTATTGTGATGTGCACTGTTAAGGTCTCTATCATGATGTGTGCTGTAAGATTTGTGGATGTATAATGATGTGCTCCATAAGATATGTCTCTCTATCTATGTGTTCGGTGAGATATGTGTCTATTGTGATGTTACATGTAAGATCTGTGAGACTATCGTGATGTTATCTGTAAGATCTGTGGGACTATCGTGATGTTACCTGTAAGATCTGTGAGATTATCGTGATGTTACCTGTAAGATCTGTGGGACTATCGTGATGTTACCTGTAAGATCTGTGAGACTATCGTGATGTTACCTGTAAGATCTGTGAGACTATCGTGATGTTACCTGTAAGATCTGTGAGACTATCGTGATGTTACCTGTAAGATCTGTGGGACTATCGTGATGTGCGCTCACGATCTGTGAATCTGTCTTATGGTGTGTACCGTAAAACGTACGAAGTTTACCTCACGATGTTCACCCTAAGGTTTGTGAGTGTTTCTCATACTATGTGCTGTAAGATCTTTGAGTCTAGTTCCTTCTAAGTGGTGTAATTACAAGATATTACCATGAACTACTACGACATCTATCAACACATACGCTATTATCTTGGTAGGTCTGCCTGGCGCTTTTAATGGGGGGTGGACACTGTAGCATGAGAATGATCAAGTTACAGTAACAGATATGTATTTTCGTATGGAAATTCACTCACTTCACACCCTTGTAACCAGTAACGTCTCCTGTAGCTCTCGATGTGACACTGTAACCTTTGGGACTCAGGACTGTAATACTTGTTACAGAACGTAACGTCTGCAGTACACAGTAAACTACCTAACCCTGTGAGTGAACGTAGGGATTCATTATCTTTCTTTCTAGTATTTTTCTGTGTAAACAATCCAAGCTGATGGGGAAGCAATGGATGGAAACCTGGAAATTCTTTCTGATTTTCCTCATAAGTCAAACGTATGGCAAGTTTAGCTAAATTTACTGCTTATTTGTCCCAATGAACTTTGACCTACCTCAGCAAGTGATGTATGGATGTTCAACCACAGATCCGGTGTTCAGATGTTAAGCACAAATTGGTTATCATATCAGAAAGACATCGTGTATTTCTATATTCCTACAGTTCAGTCTAGATAAAAGATCCTCATTCTAAAACTTCCTCTAAGAGCAATAAGTGAAACAGTAAGGAACGGTATATGTTTATGGCCAAACATTACTTCATCAGACATTGTTGTATCAACGGTAGTATTTATATCTCTTGCAGGAGCGACAGGTGAGGTTAAGAGATCTGAACCTACAGCGATTCTGAGAAAGAGTCAGATTCTCTTGACATTTTAGAAATGTTGTTCTGCAACGAAATATGTCCAATGCACTTTTTTTTTTTTGTCTCATGATTTCAGCGGAGATGTAAGTAGCTTAGTGACTTTATAACCCTACCCAGCGTCATTTACGTAGTTTTAAGATCCCTTCCTATAGGACCAGGTAGATGTAATCACCTGTCATTAAGTCGTAAGTTAATTGTCTCACAATAGTAAAAAGTAAAGAAGCAGCGAAAACTCGTTATTCTAGTTAATCAGGTCAATTAGGGATTGACTTTAACTTAGTTACTTCGAATTTCAGATACTTATACTTTTATTCAAGTATATTTTCGGTGAAAACGTTCCTTTACTACGTTACTTTTTGCCTGAAGCCCCTGTGCTTCTTGCCAGGACCTTTCCATATTCCATATATATATATATATATATATATATATATATATATATATATATATATATATATATATATATATATATATATATATATATATATATGAAAAAAGGTCTCAAGCAGCAAGAACAAAAACGTCAGGCAAAATATAACGTCGGAAAAGTAGATCCCTAGAGATAGTAAAGAAATAGTTCTACCCACGTATTCCCTGTGCTTCGAACAAGGCGACTATGAGGGTCGGGAGTTGGGGGTGCTTGAAAACCTCTCCTTCTTATAGTTCAATATGTAAACGTCTGAAACAGGAGCCAAGCGGAGAATGCTCGTCCACCTCAAAGACTAAGGCTGGAGTGTCTAAATGTGTTTCGATGTAACGACGATCAGAAAGGAGGTATAGGTGGTTCATCTAAAGAACGGAACCTGGATATTCTAAGTCTGAGTGAAACGAGGCTCAAATGTGGAAATGTCTTAGGGGTTAGTGTGAGAGCGAGAACTAAGACAGAGGCAGCACTCTGTCGAATGAGGTGTGGGAATGCGTGAATGAGTGTGAAGAAGTGATCCCCCACTCTAATCGCAAAGTAAATCAAGAAAGATGGGTGATTAATCACTGCTTTTGCTCATGGCTATGAGAGGGTTCATCAAGAGAAGCTAGTGTTTTGGGCGCAGCAGAGTGAATTTGTCAGCAGTTCTAAGGTGAGAGATCGGGTGCTAGTGATGGGTCATATGAACGCAAAAGTGAGCAATGAAGCAGTTGCAGTTATGATAAGGGGTTATGGAGTATTTATCAAAGTGAATAAAAATGATAAACAGATTGTGGAGTCGTGTACTGAAAGAGTCCTGGTGATGGGTATATCTGGTTTAAAAAGAAGAACGTGCATAATTATCCTTCAAGTAAAAAAGATGTTAAACGTGCATTATTGGATTACGTACTAATTGAGAGGCGTGCAAAAGAGAGACTATTAGATGAGAATGTGCTGAGAGGGGCAGCTGGTGGAATTTCAGATTATTACCTATTGAAGGCGAGAGAGAAGACTTGTAAAGGCTTTCGGAAAAGTGGGAAGGGCATTAGTGGAAAGAGGGTGGTGAAGATTATTCAGTTTTGAAAAGAGAATCGTTTGAAAAAAATATTAGGAGAGATTCAGAGTAGAACGACAAAAGGTGAGAGTAAATGAAGCTAGGGGAATGGGTGACGAAGAACAGGTATTTAGGGAAGCAGCGCTGACATGTGTGAGCGATGCATGTGGCATGCAGAAGGTGGGAGGAAGCGGTTGAATGGCGGGATGACGAAGTGAATTTGTTTGTGAAACAGGAAAAAGAGGCGTATGTGTGTGAATGCAGGGAAGGAGTAAAAGTGATTAAAAGATATACAAGATAAAGCTGCAGGAGGTCAAGAGGAAGGTGCAGGAGCTGAAAAAGAGGATAATTGAAAGTTGGATTGAAGTGAGTATTAGCAAACTTCAGAAGAATATGAAAATGTTTTGGAAGGAGGTTAAAGGTGAAAAAACAGGAGAACAAATAGAATCATGGATGTAGGAGGCAAATAGAGATGTGGTAATAGGAAGAGTTGTTATGAAGAGAGATGGAGGGGCGGGGATATTTTGAAGGCATGTTAAATGTTCTTGATGACAAGGTGGCAGATGCAGGGTGTTGGAGTCAGGAAGCCAAGCAAAGTGAGAAAATTATGGCAAATGGATTGGTGTAAATAAAAGAGGTGGTGAAATCCTTGTGTAAGATGGAAGGAGGCAAAGCGGTGGGATTAAAGGGTAATGTTATCGAATTTCTTAAATAATGCGTTGATTGGTTGATTAGGATTTAAGTGTATGTAGAGATCATGGTGAGGTGCCTGAGGATTGGTGAAATGTCTGTATAGTGCCGTGCCACTATATTATGACTGTAAGGGGGACAAGGGCTGGTGTTCGATTGATAGAGTTGTAACTTTGCTGAGTGTGTCTGGTAAGTTGTATGGGAGATTGGTGATTGGGAGGGTGAAGGCATGCACAGAGCTTCAGACTTGGGAGGAGCACTGTGGTTCCAGAAGTGACAGAGAACGTGTGAACGAGGTCATTACCTTGATGTGTGTGAGAAATAGAGAAACAGAAGGATCTATATGTGGAGAAAGCATATGATGGGGTTGATTGCGATGCTCTATGGAAGGTAATACGAATATTTGGTGAGGTAGGAAAGCTATTAGAAGCAGTACGTTTTTATCAAGAAGGATGGTGTGTGTGTGTGTGTGTGTGAGGGTAGGTAGAAAGTAGCGTGAGTGGTTCCAGTTACATTCGACTCTGTGGCAGGGGTGTGTGATGTCACTGTGTCTCTTTAATCTGTCTATGGATCATGAGGTGAGGGAGATTAATGCAAGGGTCTTGGAAAGATGGGCACATATGCAGTCTATTGGTGTAGGGGGGATTGAGAAATGAGTCAGCTTTTTGGTGATGACATGGCTGATTCGAATAAGAAACTACAGAAGAGTGTGTGAAAGGAGAAAGCTGAAAGGAGATTTAAATAAGAGCAAGGTTAATAGGTTTAGCGGAGGAGACGAATAGGTTAGTTGGGGTGTAGCTTTGAGAAAACGTGAAAGAAGCGAAGTGCTTTAAATACCTGGCAGACGTGGCAGTGAATGGAACCAAGTTAGCTAAGGTGAGTCAGAGGGTTATGGAGGGAGGGGTTGAGGGTCCTGGGAGCAATGAGAAATGCGTGTTGAAAAAGAGGTCACTATCTGGAAGGACGAAGATTAGGCATATCTGAAAGTACTGTCGTCTCGATTGAGTTGTATGAATGCGAGGCATTGGCTATAGACTAGAATGCAATGAAGAGGGTGAATGTGCTGAATTATATTTTTGAGGACAATATGCACTTTGAGGATGGTTGATCGAGTCAGAAACGATAGGGTAAGAGAAAGAGGTGCATCAATGAATAAGAGTATGGGTGAACGAGTTGAAGAGGATGGGAGTTAAATGGTTTGGACATATGGAGAGAATAAGTGAGGTTAGTTTGACGAAGAAAATAGGTTGACTTACCTAACCTCAGAAGATTCTTTGATTCACCTGTCCGAATCTGCGAGACTCATTTGACTAACCTGTCTAAAGCAGAGACACCCTGACTTACGTGTCTGAAGTCGAACTACTAGATTAGCTCTTGTGTTCGAAATGGAGTCGATTAACTCATCTGTCCCAGGCTAAGAGACCTGTGATTCACTCGTCCGAGAATGAGAGTCCTGTTTGCTTCACATACTCGAAACCTGTCTAGACAAGTTCTCACGGTGCCTCGAAAATTTTTGCCTCGGTCCTCAGGTATGAACCGGACCCGAGAGTAACGGCCACTTCATGATTCAGCCTGGTATTAGAACGGCTCAGGACATGAGCTCAACCCCGATCATGGAGAGGATGTGCTCCACAGACAGTGCCGTCGTTGCTAGGACCACTGTTGTGCAGATGTAGTACTTGGGTACTGAGACCTGTTAGATATCTCATGTTGTTCCTGTCTGTACCGTGGTATGTCATTAAAGTAACGGTGGTAGTGAGGAGTTATTGTGATATTGTGGGTATATTTTCTCTTCTGTTTATGGTATTGTTGTCACTCTGCTGCTATGATGGTTTAGTTTTTGTTTGCTTGGCGTGATCGTTGAGGTATACTGGATTGTTTTGCTTGGCGATCATCTTTGCCTGGCCATACCTGAAGGTTGTGCTTACCATGCGTGTGATGACAGTGGTCTTGACGGGTCGTAAGTTTTCTTTTGTCTCTTTTTTGTGTTACAAGATTAAGCAGATGTGTGTCAGCCCCCCGGGCGCTGGTCTCACCGTCGGCCAGCTTTTCACGTGTGTAGTGGCTTGTGGTGCCGATGGCCATATCTGTTGCCTCCCTATGATCATCGGCGATGGTTTCCATCATCATTTTCGTCGGCGACGATATCCTTCGCGCCGCTGGTGTCCTCCAAGCGGCCGAACCTTCATAATTTCTCGTAAAACACCAAAATGTTTGATACGTTACCGCGTCGCGCCAGTCCATTATTATGTAGTGCTTGTTATGCATATTTATCTCGATGGGCCCCAAATAGCTTTTATATCCACAACATAAATATTTTGATTCGGCTTTAATAAACTACATAATAAAGTAATAGCCAGAACGAATTGTTGTTAACTTCATGTGGGTATTGGCTGATATGGTCATGTTGGAGCTGATTTTGCTTGATAATTCTATTAGTATGATGTACAGTAATATTATGAATGATGTCCGTCGCTGTGTTGGAGTCTGTCTGTGATTACAGTGTGTGATTAATATTTGTATGTTACGGAAAGAGAGTCTTACACTTGTAATGACCCGACTCTTAACCTTGTGTATATATGTACCATGCTTTTATGCTCGCACGCGCACACACACATACGCACATACACACACACACACACACACACACACACACACACACACCAACCTGTCTGTGTGTGTGTGTGTGTGCCTTAACCTACCTCACGTTGTGTTGCATCTCTGGCTTTATCTCGGTGACGTAAGCCAAATTCCATTACCGTCACTGTCTTTACTGGACGGGAGTCACAGTCGATAGCCTGGGAAGATATAGTTGCTTTTTCTTATATGATGCTGGGTTGCCTTAACGTTATCTAGGAGTAAAATATAAGAATTCGTGATATACTGATTACCTCTGACTTTCCATACTTTATATATATATATATATATATATATATATATATATATATATATATATATATATATATATATATATATATATATATATATATATATATATATATATATATATATCCCTGGGGATAGGGGAGAAAGAATACTTCCCACGTATTCCCTGCGTGTCGTAGAAGGCGACTAAAAAGGAAGGGAGCGGGGGGGCTGGAAATCCTCCCTTCTCATTTCTTTTTTTTCTAATTTTCCAAAAGAAGGAACAGAGAAGGGGGCCAGGTGAGGATATTCCCTCAAAGGCCCAGTCCTCTGTTCTTAACGCTTAACGCTACCTCGCTAATGGGGGAAACGGTGAATAGTATGAAAGAAAGAATATATACATATATATATATATATATATATATATATATATATATATATATATATATATATATATATATATATGAATAAGATCAAGGTCATTAGGTACAGTAGAGTTGAGGGACAAGTCAATTGGGAGGTAAGTTTGAATGGAGAAAAACTGGAGGAAGTGAAGTGTTTTAGATATCTGGGAGTGGATCTGGCAGCGGATGGAACCATGGAAGCGGAGGTGAGTCACAGGGTATGTTTGAAGGAATGGTGGTTCCAGCAATGTTATATGGTTGCGAGGCGTGGGCTATAGATAGGGTTGTGCAGAGGAAGGTGGATGTGTTGGAAATGAGATGTCTGAGGACAATATGTGGTGTGAGGTGGTTTGATCGGGTAAATAATGAAAGGGTAAGAGACATTTGTGGTAATAAAATGAGTGTGGTTGAGAAAGCAGAAGAGGGTGTATTGAAGTGGTTTGGTCACATGGAGAGAATTAGTGAGGAAACATTGACAAAGAGGATATATATGTCAGAGGTGGAGGGAACTAGGAGAAGTGGGAGACCAAATTGGAGTTGGAAGGATGGAGTGAAAAAAGATTTTGAGCGATCGGGGCCTGAACATGCAGGAGGGTGATAGGCGTTTAAGGAATAGAGTGAATTGGAACGATGTGGTATACCGGGGACGACGCGCTATCAGTGCATTGAACCAGGGCATGTGAAGCGTCTGGGGTAAGCCATGGAAAGTTTTATGGAGGCTGGATGTGGAAAGGGAGCTGTGGTTTCGGTGTATTATACATGATAGCTAGAGACTGAGTGTGAACGAATGTGGCCTTTGTTGTCTTTTTCTAGCGCTACCTCACGCGCGTGCTGGGGGAGGGGGTTGTCGTATCATGTGTAGCGGGGTGGCGACGAGAATGAATAAAGGCATTAAGTATGAATTATGTACATGTGTATATATGTATGAGTTGAAATGTATATATATGTATACGTTGAAATGTATAGTTATGTATATGTGCGTGTGTGGACGTTTATGTATATACATGTGTATGTGGGTGGGTTGGGCCATTCTTTCGTCTAATTTTCTTGCGCTACTTCGCTAACGCGGGAGACAGCGACAAAATATAATGTAATATAGTAATAATGTAATATAGTAATATATATATATATATATATATTTTTTTTTTTTTTTTTTTTTTTTTTATACTTTGTCGCTGTCTCCCGCGTTTGCGAGGTAGCGCAAGGAAACAGACGAAAGAAATGGCCCAACCCCCCCCCCCATACACATGTACATACACACGTCCACACACGCAAATATACATACCTACACAGCTTTCCATGGTTTACCCCAGACGCTTCACATGCCTTGCTTCAATCCACTGACAGCACGTCAACCCCTGTATACCACATGACTCCAATTCACTCTATTTCTTGCCCTCCTTTCACCCTCCTGCATGTTCAGGCCCCGATCACACAAAATCTTTTTCACTCCATCTTTCCACCTCCAATTTGGTCTCCCTCTTCTCCTCGTTCCCTCCACCTCCGACACATATATCCTCTTGGTCAATCTCTCCTCACTCATTCTCTCCATGTGCCCAAACCATTTCAAAACACCCTCTTCTGCTCTCTCAACCACGCTCATTTTATTTCCACACATCTCTCTTACCCTTACGTTACTTACTCGATCAAACCACCTCACACCACACATTGTCCTCAAACATCTCATTTCCAGCACATCCATCCTCCTGCGCACATCTCTATCCATAGCCCACGCCTCGCAACCATACAACATTGTTGGAACCACTATTCCCTCAAACATACCCATTTTTGCTTTCCGAGATAATGTTCTCGACTTCCACACATTTTTCAAGGCTCCCAAAATTTTCGCCCCCTCCCCCACCCTATGATCCACTTCCGCTTCCATGGTTCCATCCGCTGACAGATCCACTCCCAGATATCTAAAACACTTCACTTCCTCCAGTTTTTCTCCATTCAAACTCACCTCCCAATTGACTTGACCCTCACCCCTACTGTACCTAATAACCTTGCTCTTATTCACATTTACTCTCAACTTTCTTCTTCCACACACTTTACCAAACTCAGTAAAGTATATATAAAGTATATATATATATATATTTCTTCTATGCATTTTCTGCGAAGGAGCAACATAGTTGGTATTTTCCGGTGATAATGTGTTCCTCAATTTCTTTTCTTCCTCAGCCTTCCACCGTGCCTCGTCCCCTCCTGTCACCGTCATATACTAACTCCTTGACTACTCTAAGTTTACTGCCTTAAGAGGCCTCTTAAGTCAATACTTTCTGGGCTCTTGTGGCCTTCATGGCTTCTGGGGTACGTTTGGGTTGCATGGTATATATTTCGGCCCTTAGTATAGTTCTTGGCTGTTGGTATCATTCAGTTTTGTGGTCGTAAGAATAGCCTCTGGTATGGGAACTTTTGAGTGACAGTCATTTATATTTTGGTTCTCACTTTGCTTAAAGTGTGAACTTGTGTTATTGTATCCCTTTGGTCTTTGGAATAATTCTATGGTCTCGGGATGTTTTCTTTCCTTGGGATACTATATGGTTTCTGGGATAACATTCGTTCCTTGGAATATCTTATGGATTTTGGGATACTCTTTCATCCTAGGGATACTATATGGGTCTTGGGGTAACTTTTGTTTCTTCGAATCCTTTATTACTCTTGGAATATTCAGAACAGATGTTTCCGGAGTACCTAACACCCTCCTTGGTTCGTTGGCATACATCTTTGATCCCCACTGTGTGCTGAGGTCTCCCTGATGCTTAGTACCCCCCCCCCCCCTCCACCACGTCCCTTACTTGCACACATCAAGTAAGATATTTATTTACCTCGAGATGATTACACCGTATTTAGTTACCCTCCCTCATGTCTCCTCTCTTCCACTTCTTTCCTCTGCCCATCTCTTTTACTTTACCTCCTTGGCTCCCCAAATTGTCCCCTCCCACCCGCGTTACCAACGAGGGTCTAAGGTCAACAGTCCTCTTCAGTGGACGAATTGAGTCTGTGTCTTGAGAGGTCCATTCGCAACTCGCTGACCTAAGAACCTTTTTGTGGGTTAGTGTTGAACCTCCAGAGACAGTAGTTTTAAAGGGATTATCTAACGTTCCCAGGGATGGGTACTATATTTCTAGAGGTGTGTATCTCTATTTCCCAGGACTGGCTTTTGGTTCCAAGGACAAGCTATTCTATAATGGCTTTTCTTATTATACCTTATTTGTTGATCTATTTTTCTATATGCTTACCTACTTATTCTTGTATCTATTTACTTATTCATTTTGTTTTTGTCAGCTGAGACGGCACGGGCCACTGAATTCCCCAGTCAAGGCCATCTCATTAATGCTACACGTATATATATGTGTGTGTGTGTGTGTGTGTGTGTGTGTGTTTGTGTGTGTGTGTGTGTGTGCCCTAGCGTAAACAAGGTACCCAGTTATTTGACCAACCCTTAGGGGGGGGCGATGAACAGCTGAGTTGACTGAGGACCGAATGCTGCAACCAAGATCTGAAACCCTATGCTTGATCCCGGGCAGCTAGTGAATGCTCTTTTTCTTTGTTTTGCAAGACGTGTCTGTTGTTTACAGAAATTTATCATTATTCCTCGAAAGATCTTTTGTTATCAGTGATAGGTTTTTATCCCCTGAAATTACTGTTTTCAGTGGCCGTGTGTGAGTTCCCAGAGATGACTTCAGTTTCGAGAGATGACTCTCTCCTGCCATGGGTGAGATTTGATCATTAGAAATGAAAGTGGTATTACAGAGGATACCTGCTGGACCTCAGTGGTCGACTGCCGTTATCAGGAATGAGTCTTTGATCCCATGGGAGACTTCTTGGTCCCAGGGATGATTCTTTGGTCCCAAGAGAGAATTCTTGGTACAAGAGGTGATTCTTTAATCACATGGAAATCTTCTTTATCCCAGCGATGGCCCTTTGATCCACTGGAAACCTCTTGTTGCCATGGACGACTCTATGATCCCATAGGAGACTTCTTGATCCCAGAGATGACTCTTTGATCCCATGGGTGAATCTTTACTCCTACTGATAACTTCGTTCATCAGAATTTGAACTCGTCCTCCTCAAGGATCTTCTTTTCTTTAATCCTTTTCTCCTTGAGGGTGACTTTCTCACACACAAGGTGACGCTGTTTTCCTGTAGTAACTCTACATCTTTAAGGGAAACTTTGCTTCCATAAGTGATGTGACTTTCATCCCTGAGGTTGACCAGGATCTTTTTTTCCCCTGCATGATGCCTCCGCCTCCCGCTCACACCTTTTTATTTATAGTGACTTTTTCTCTTTCCAGCTAAAAGGACGCAGTGTATCCGTGACTGACAGTCTGAGTGCTGACGCTGCATCGGGTGACCTTATTTTGTGTGAGGTGGCTGACAACTTTGCGGATATGCTGACGACTTCTTGGCTGTCACTCTCTTTA
Organism: Panulirus ornatus; assembly: GCF_036320965.1. NCBI lineage: Eukaryota > Metazoa > Arthropoda > Malacostraca > Decapoda > Palinuridae > Panulirus > Panulirus ornatus. Next base: position 14,394,585 of record NC_092238.1, on the reverse strand, counting down.
CGCAGACGTCCAGCGGTATAATGAAAAGACGTTGAGACACAGCATCAAACGGTAACGCTGCCAGGATCAGTGAAGAGAGTGATAAAATGATTTAAGATACATGATATTCTGCACATAAGAAAGTTGACTAACCAAGTGATGTAGGAGGAACGTACGTATATATAAGACTTCGTCCTTTCAAAGTGATCATCAAGGAAAGAAACTGGCACTCACAACAACTGGAAATGTGCTGGTAGTCGAACTAAGACACTCATTTAAAAAGATATGTTTGAGTTCTTCGACATATGATCAAAAAGTATCTAAGTTTGGGTATCCATCATCACCCCCACCCTCTCTGGAAAAATGCTGAGCAGATAAAGGTTTGCCTCTGAAGAAAATCAAGAGAAAATATATAATTCCTCTGTGATGATGGGAGTCGCCGTTAGAGAGGACAGCCGCTGGTGTTGGAACTCTCAATACCCCAGTGTCTCACGCCATCAAACTCAATGCGAGTCTCTTAATATGTTCGTAATATGCGGACACTGCCCAAACTGCCGGCACAATGTATCTATTACAGCTATGATGAGCTGGGAAATACTTGTTTACCGCATTACATGATCTCGCCTGAATTTCCGACGATTATTTGGGTGTCATATTTTCTGAGGTGATGTTGGTGGGCGGCTGTTATGTGATGGTCGATTTCTCTCTCTCTCTCTCTCTCTCTCTCTCTCTCTCTCTCTCTCTCTCTCTCTCTCTCTCTCTCTCTCTCTCTCTCTCTCTCTCTCTCTCCACTTTCGCCATCACTTTTTTACCTCTTTATTTTGCCTGCAGGATTTCTTACCGAGATAACGTCTCTATTCATAACGGACTCTCATTACATTTACGGCAAGATATGTATGGTAAATTCATACCGTGTGTCGCAGGTTATTACACTCATCATAGCTGTCAAAATTAGATGAAATCGAAAGATGCAGTAACAAGACGTATTATCAGTGGGCCCCGATTACTGACACAAACGGAAAAGAAAAAACCATTGGAAAGATATGGATGCGATGAATTAATAACCTATACTGATTGCCTTACTGAAGAGCCTCTGAGGGAAGACCTATTGGCCAATGCTGATGACGATGGGCTGACGTGATACAAGATAACTTATCGAGGCAATAAACACGTAACACAATATAAGATGATCATAGTCTCATCATCCTGATTCTTATCTTTTATCTGTGGCTTTCCATGTATAAGCGTGCTAGGAGACTATCTATGTGTATACATGTGTACGCACATTTATCTAAGAGTTAAGAGGCAGATGTGGAGAGGAACTGTTGGGAGACGCTCCCAGGGACAGGTGTAAGACTAACCGGAGCAGGTGTTAATTACAGGTGTCTCGTCTCATTATGAGATGTCTTCTCCAATTGCAGCTGCGTTTTTTACTAACCTCCGTAAAACTCAGGAGCTTCACGAGACTGAGCAAGTAAAAGGAGACGATTATTTACCAGATTCACAAAATGATTACGAGTACTTCGCAGTTACGAAATTATTCCTTCATGGGCTAAGAATAATCATGTGTGTGGAAGTAAAAAGGATAAGAAACTTTTTTGGTAAACCTAAGTAGCAAATATATATTTTCTTTCTGTGCTTTATTCAAGTTTCATATCATTAATATATGGTTTGAACAAGAAAATAATGTCCTTCTTGCAATATTAATCACCTGGGCTTGACGCTTCGAACCTTAGGTAAGGATAGCAGGGCCTCTGACCTGACCTTTAAGGGTTAGGTCAAAGGTCACTTCATCATACCTAAGATTTGTATCTTTTTGCTTTAAACACTGTGCTCAGAGATCGTACCTTTGTGCCTAGGAATCGTACCGTCGTGCTCAAGGATCGTACTGTCGTGCTTGGATCTCGTACCATCACTCTCGAGGATCGTACCGTCGTGCTTAAGAGTCGTGCCTTCAGGCACAGAGATCGTACCGTCGCGCTCAAGGATCGCACCGTCGTACTGAAGGATCGTACCGTTGTGCCCAAAGATCGTTCTGACGAGCTCCAAGATCATACCGTCGCGCTCAGGGATCGAACCATCGTCCTAGAGGATCGTATCACTGTGCCTAGATATCGCACAGTCGTGCTCAGGGATCGTACCGTCGTGCTCAAGGATCACATCGTCATGTTAGGCATCGCATTGTCTTGCTCAGGGATCGCACCGTCGTTCTTAGGAATCGTATTCTCGTTCTCGAGGGTATGATCTTAGACTGAAGGAACGTCTTGAAGTGTGGACGCAGGCCGTGTGGCTCGCTCTGGTCGCCCCGCACACTGCGGATAACCACTTAATTACCGTTCATGTGATATTGATCAGTAATGGGTAATCCAGTGCTTTTAACAAGCCGTTAACTTTGGCAGAGTAATGCAGTGTGTGGGTTATCAGCATATTTTAATAAATGCCAAATAAATAAACGATTAATTCAGTTAATCCTTGAAAATTCGCGTATCATGCAATATAGGAAATTATTATTTGATGTTCAGTTTTAAACTGTAATATGTGCATATTGGCGGCATTTTCGGCATTTTCGTAGGTGTTTGAATATTTGTGTTGCATTTGATGGCATCAGATATTCAAGGAAGAAAAGGAAACTGTAACAGCTTCACTCATTGATTTTTATACTACTTTAGGGAATAAACCTTTTGTTAATCTTGAAGACTTAAGTTCTCGGGGAATAAAATCTCGCCAATAGATAAATCATAAAAGGCTTCTGAAAAAGAGTTTCCATGTCCGCAGACTGTACCACCATCTTATGAGCCAGATTCCCATGCCCGAAGGACGTGTTTCTTGGAACATGCAAGAAATGCAAGTACAGCTGGAGCTGCTGCACGACTTTGCTGTTGACAACATTGCAGTACCACTCACCTAGTCACACAAGATGTGGGTGTAAGACTCCCAGTACTTGTGGTCTACAAATCCATTAGTACGTTGAACGACCTGGAATTACCAGCGACTAATTCACTGGATTCGTTTCAGGTAATGTGAGGGTGTAGGTCGACAGCTCCACCTGTTACGTTCTCAGCCGCAATCTTAGTCTTTGTGGCTACCTTGTCACGCTCGTCCAACAGAGTCCCTTAATTAGACGACAATGGAAAGTGTGTTGAGGGGAATCGCATCTTTTTTCGTCTTCAGTAAACACTGCTGCCTCAGACGACCATGATGATGGTCGGGTATACATCTCAAGGATAAGGTACTGCTGATGACCGTCTAATTGCCAAACGATGTGGGGTCTGGTAACCCTCAGCTCCAAGTAATGTTTGATGATATGTACATGGCAGTGTTAACCTCCTAAACACGACAGTACGATATTTGGATATGATGACCCGGGTATTGGTCAGATTCTTAAGGGTTTGGTCAAAGGTCACGTTATCACAACCGAGGGGCAGGACGATCGTACTTAAAGGTTGTACTATTGTGCCCAAGGGTCGTGCCATTGTGCTCAAAGGTCGTAGCGTCTTGATCAAGCAGTGAATCAAAACAGAAATTTATCAATGAAGTCTACGTAGGTGGTGCAACCTCGCTAACCACAATAACACAACTTCAGGTGAAGTTAGTAGAGTGTCAGGGTCGATTGTGTGACTTGCGGTTTCCTCGGAGATTCAAAGGTAAGAAAGACTAGTAATCGTGTCTCACTTTATATCATGTGTACCTCGATTTACATGCAGCGCAATGTTGGAAGCATATTATACACTGATAGCCCCGGCATCTTCGAGCATGACTCCCTTACCAGCAGCTAAATAGACTTTTCACTGATCCCAGTATTATGCTGCAAGTGTTTGAATGAAGATACTTGATGCTTTACAGTTTTGTGAGCAGTTGTACTACAGATATTTACGTCTAGCTTTCATTCGACGAGGAACTTCTTACGTTTGGGTGTGGTTAGCTTCAGTGAACTACTGCACCTTACTCTTTCCTAATTCCTGATCTGACGTCTGCAAGTAAAGTGAGACATTGAAGAAGTCTCATGCCTACACGTTGATAGTACACATCACTATGTCACTGATGATCGTCTCGATGCTTCAAGTTGTTTCGCAGAAGGACGTGGAGAAGGCAGATGTCTTACTCTGCACCACAGCCTTGACAGTTCGCTACAGAACTCTCTCTCTCTCTCTCTCTCTCTCTCTCTCTCTCTCTCTCTCTCTCTCTCTCTCTCTCTCTCTCTCTCTCTCTCTCTCTCTCTCTCTCTCTCTCTCTCTCTCTCTCTCTCTCCATCCATCTATCTATCTATCTTAAGGAACAGAAGTGGATCATGATGAGATGCATGAAGACTTACAGTGGGACAATCTACGGAAGAGCAGAAGTGAACCTAACATGATCTGACGAAATTAGTCAGGGAACAAGTAACGGTATAAAGGAGACAACATGTCAAGACCTACCAAGGAAAGTGATCGAAAGTGAAACAAAACATCATAGATCATCAACAAGAAGCTGGAACTCAAAGAACATATCCAGAAGACAGCACAGTCTCGCCAAGTAAGGATCATACCATATAATAATGAGAACTTATACTGCAAGCAACAGAAAATTATGAATGAAAATGTTTAACGTAAACATAAGAAGCAAGATTGAATATGACTGTGACGTAGGATCACCATCAATACAGAAACGAATTACAGATATTAAAAGTAGTTCCCAGCAAAGTCTAGAGGGCAGCACCTATGAACTATCTCGAGGAGCTGAATCAACGCGACCTTGGCAACCCACAAAGAGGCAAAGGACACATGATGATATACGCATGACAACAAACTAAAGGGATGTATACTATACACGTAAACGCCTCTTAACAAGAGAGGAACAGACACTGTTAATTTTGCGTTAATGCGTATTGTTATACCAAAAATATAGCAAACAAAAATCTATACGAGGGTTCTGTAAAGTTCTAGATATGCTATTCAGTGAGTTATCAGAAGGAAGTAGGATACATAGAAGAATCAAGTACAGAAACATTTCAATAAAACTTTTGATGTATGGCTGAATTCATCTCCGGATGAGCCCCGGCTGAATAACTATTCAATGAACGTAGTAGCAGGAAGAAACAGTATTGTTCATCAAGCATAACTTGCGGTGAACGCTACGCCCTAAACCTGCTTTTGGTAAGTCTCTCTCTCTCTCTCTCTCTCTCTCTCTCTCTCTCTCTCTCTCTCTCTCTCTCTCTCTCTCTCTCTCTCTCTCTCTCTCTCTCTCTCTCACCCCTAACCCTCCTCCTCCTCCTCTCTACATAACGTATAAAGCCACATGCAAATAAATAAAATGTTTCCAGCGTTCATCGACCACGCCATTGAAATAATTACTTCCTAAGCTCGTCATATATTAGTGTCCAGAAAAAAATATAATAGAAATATTTTGACGGCTGGAGCCCTTGATGACTGCCGTCATCCGAAAATTCATTTGTTTTCGTTTCTGTTCTCTCTTTTGTTTCGACTCATAAGTGTACAAACAGTTTGTAGGAAGATATATTTGGAAAATGAGAAAAAATTGATGCTATTTTGTCTCTGATTTAATTGAATCGTTGCTTTCTTTTTCAAATTATGATTCTTTATATATATATATATATATATATATATATATATATATATATATATATATATATATATATATATATATATATATATATATATAAATATATATATATATATGAAAAAGATAATTATTGTTGGTTGGGTCAGATTTCCGATCACATATTGGTTACCACACATTCATAATGGAATACTCCACGTGATTATGTATGTATGTATGCATTATACAAGGTATGAACAAGTTAAGGTTAACTGTAGCTACAGAGGCTTAGGTCAGAGCCAGACAGTTCTACACATGTTAGATTAGGGTGAGTTAAGGTAAGCTACCCAAAATTTCTGAACGGTAAAGGAGAATAATGAGATATAGTGGAACTTGGATACCTTAAAAGGCAAGGCAAGTCCAATGGAAGTAAAAAACTAATGTGTTTATGTGTAAAGAGAGCGGATCTTGTGTTCGCAGAGCGCGTTGGGGGAAGGTGATGGCAAGGAGTTTGGTAAATAAGAAAATATCAGGTGATTTGAGGAAAGAATATAAAAAGGAATTATGCAAATAAAGTTGTGGAGAAAGGAAACTAAGAGTGAGATAAGGTAAACCTGATGTTGGTGGGAAATTGCGTTGAGGTTCTAAGGAAGGTTTAAGCCGAGTGAGAATAGAGGACGTAAGGTTGATTTAACATATGTGAGTTATGGTTGTATGGTCATGTTTTCCATGACTCACTCTCCCCTGTTTTGCGACCCCAGCTAACCGCTGGCCAGCTTCACGCTGCGTTGAACATCAAGCAATATCTTCGAGCGAATCATCACAGGAATTTCATACCAAGAGGTATGACTTAATGACATCGCCTAAAGCAACACTCATGGGCAACCTGTTTCATGCAGCATATCTAAAAACGTTTTGCCGTTGGAACCTAAGTTATGCCGAAGAACATCCCTAAAACTTCACTTTTACATAACACTCTGAAACAGCATATCTTATGAAGAGAAAGCTTCTGAAGCAAAGTTCCAGGCGCCATCTGTGAGGCATGTCTCAGGCTGGGAGCCATCAGCTCAGTAAAGGAACCATTTGCCTATTGGAGAATCATGAACCTCGTTAAAGAACCATCAGATGTATAAGGGATCCTGGGTGTGGTGTAGCCACGATAGATAACTGTCAGCATGTTTGAGAGAAGAAGGTTCTGTCGTCAACGTTTGCCAAGCAAAGGAGAACCTCTTTGTCAGGATCTCCTTTCCAAGCAACTTGTTACAGAGAAAGATATTCTTCAGCTACACCTCTCAAGCACCTTTCCCTCGAGCGGCTTGTCTCCGAGCGACTTTTCTCTTGTATTTCCTCAGCTCAACACTCCTCCATCAACATCTCTCAAGCAACAGCTTCTAAAAGCGACTTTCTTAGAAGCAACAACGTCCTTACAGCGCCCGCTTTGAAGGAGTTTGTCTCGAGGAATCGCGTCTTGTGTATTGTAAAGCCAGAAGCCCGCCACGACGGCGCTGTGACAGAGCCTAGAGTACCAGGGCAAATAATCGACAGATTTATGAGTGCAGAGAAGAAAAACGAGCTTAAAGCAAGTGTAAGATTTTACTGGGTTGAGGTTTACCGTTCAAATATTCATCGGCACCTTTCAACACTTGTGCAGGCCCCTGTCTGTTAATGGTGTAAACATAGAAATAAACAAATACAAACGTTGTGTATCATGTAAATACACAGAGATGAACACACACACACACACACACACACACACACACACACACACACACACACACACACACACACACTCACCTTGTCTGGTATGGATCACTGACCTGTTTGTGGTGAAAAATTCCCCTCAAGTCAGGCGGTATAAATCAAGCCCTTGAGCACGACGGCACTACCCTCCAACACGACAGTCTGACCTCCTAAGCACGACGGCACTACCCTCCAACACGACAGTCTGACCCCTGAGCACGACGGCACTACCCTCCAACACGACAGTCTGACCTCCTAAGCACGACGGCACTACCCTCCAACACGACAGTTTGACCCCTGAGCACGACGGCACTACCCTCCAACACGACAGTCTGACCCCTGAGCACGACGGCACTACCCTCCAACACGACAGTGTGGCCCCTGAGCACGACGGCACTACCCTCCAACACGACAGTCTGACGCTTGAGTACGACGGCACTACCCTCCAACACGACAGTCTGACCCCTGAGCACGACGGCACTACCCTCCAACACGACAGTCTGACGCTTGAGTACGACGGCACTACCCTCCAACACGACAGTTTGACCCCTGAGCACGACGGTACTACCCTCCAACACGACAGTCTGACCCCTGAGCACGACGGCACTACCCTCCAACACGACAGTCTGACCCCTGAGCACGACGGCACTACCCTCCAACACGACAGTCTGACCCCTGAGCACGACGGTACGGGTTTTGAGTACGGTGGCCTGGCCTCCGACATGACCCTCACGGTTCAGCTCAGAGGCCACACCATTATACCTTGGGTCGTCCCGTCGTGCTTAAGCTGTCGTCCCGTCGTGCTTTAGCTGTCGTCCCGTCGTGCTTAACCTGTCGTCCAGTCGTGCTTAAGCTGTCGTCCCGTCGTTCTCAAGGGGCTGAGGCTTCCATCCCTTATGCTCCTTTATTTTGACACAATATATATTTGACGACCTCCGACACCACCCACCTGTATTTCGAGCTGGGCTGATAATGCCAGCGGGCAGCACCGGAATGTAAAGCCTTGTTTCTGTGAATTCCCATCACAGTGAACCTCTTTGGGAACGATCACGGGTAATAATGATACGCACCAGATGATGAATACCAGCACGGAACTGACGGAATCATGATGATAATGCTTAGAGCTTTGTGGGAAAGAGATGAAACGAAGGGAATAATGACATCTATTATCCCCGGGTTATGTGAAGGAAAAAAAAAGAATAGAATGATTATAATATTCATAAGTATCCATAAAAAAAATCTTAGCATGTAGAAATGGTATCCTGGGAAATGAAGAGGAGTGGATGACAGATATTATCGACTGGCTAAAAAAGATGTATAATAATACAGAGGATTAAGTAAAAAAATATACAAAAACCCGAATGGTCTTCCCTCCGAGGCAACTTTCCACAGGACAAGCCGGTGGGTCGCCCCCCCTCACAAGTAATAATATATCTCTCAAATAAATAACGGTCATTGTAATGTTTCGCCCAGATGAAAGGGCCACCATTTGTGACTTCCCAGATGGACGCGGCCGAGGTAAATGCGCATCTTGTCAGTGGGGAATCTATGATTGCAAAGTGTCAATATTATTCTTATAGCCGGCCTTCTCTTGTCCTTGACCAAAACTATATTCATTTCTTTATTTCTTCCCTCGTGGATGGCTGGTGGATATATCCTCAGTGGATTGCTGGTGGATATCCCTGGCGGATGGCTGGTGGATATACGGACATTTTATGGTCATCAGGGTTTAATCCATGACTAGAGGTATGTCATGACGGGCAGTGGGGATGATTGCAGTTTTAGGAAAATAATAGGATGCTCAACCGCATCAGTTGCAACCTAGACATTTTTCCTCCGTGCAAAGCAGAAATTAATGATTATTTTAACGCTGAAAATCTTCCTTTTTATTAGTATTGATGACGATGAACAGAAGAGGGAAGGTTTTCAAATATGTCAGACGTCTGACTTCCCGCTTTAGTAAGACCAGGCGTAACTAAAGCCAGCAGACAAACAAGCAAGTATATGAGGGTCTTAGCGGCACGAGTGGTTGAGTTTTATGTTCCTCTCGTGTCGCTTGTCCACGCCGCCGTTCACCTCCCACCGGCCCCTCAGGCAAGAACCTTTTCGAGCACCCTCCCTGCCCCCATCATCAAGCAGTTCCTCCCTCCATCACACTCTCGGGAAATCTCGGTATGTCTCTTATAGTACGAGATACTATGGACTGGTTTTAAGTTCAGTATGCGTGTGATGAGAGCTGGCTGGCTGGCTGAGGCCGCGTTGAGTAAGCTGCTATAGCAGGGTGCAAGGCGTGATGTGCCAGGTAGTGTGCGTGCTTACACTAGGCACCTATGACAGCCGAGTCTGGGCAGCATCATATCTCCCGAACCATCAGAATCAACCGCTGACAGAGATATACCTGCCAGGTATTTCACCCGCCACGGAGCAAGGGGCAGACGGACCCACCCTCCAGCACACCTGTCGTATGCAACACCCCTGCGTCAGATATCGGTGTTCATGCCTCACCTCAGTACCTGTCTATGTTGTTATGGTGGTGGTTTGATCTGAGTACCTGTCCCTGTACCTGTATGGTAGTGGCCTCACTGGAGTACCTGTCTCTGCTCCCTACGGTAGTGGCCTTGAGTACCTGTCTATACATCTATGGCAGAGGCCTCACTTAAGTAAGTGTCTCTGTACTTATAGTAGTGGCCTTGAATAACGGTCTCTGTTCCTAAGGTAGTGGTCTTCTGTACCTGTCTCTGTTTCTATGGCAGAGACCTCACTTAAGCAACTGTCTCTGCACTTATGGTTGTGGTTTCACTATTCTTAAAGTGAAAGACTATTGGGCTGTGGAAGGTGAAGGAAGAAACACACTAGCGTGTAGATGTAGCAGATATGATCGAACACAACTCATGATGCCTCAGCTTGTCAAGAGGTGCTGGGTGGTGGAAAGTACACCTGCTCACCACTACCCTCAACTTACACACACACACACACACACACACACACACACACACACACACACACACACACACACACACCTATTTAAGGCTGGAGTATGTGTTTGAGCATTTATAGGAGCAAAGACATGGTACGTCCACACAAAGTTAAGAGACGGAGCAACACGAGTGTAAAACTCTCTCCCCGTAACACACACATGATAAGCACACACACACACACACGCTCACACAACATTCTCTGATACCTCCGTGGGTTCTTCGTTTTTACTAAGCATCCATCATCACCCCATCACTACCCCTCAGCTTCCTCCATCACCTCACAACCATCCCTCAGATCTCATCATCACCACACCGCTACCTCTTAGCTCCCCACCAACATTCCACCACTACCCCCAAGCTTCTATCATCACCCATCACCGATCCTTAACTCCCACCACCACCATCACGTAGTTCCCGTCACCACCTCACCACCACCTCTGTGCACCCATTATCACCCACTGCCACCATTTATCTCCCATCACCATCCTGTCACCGCTTCTTAGATTTCATCACCACTTCACCAACAACAATTGGCTCCAACCATCACCCCACCATTACCCCTCAGTTTCTGTTATCACCCCACCATCACCCCTTAGCCTCCATTGTCATCACATCACTACCCTTGAGCTCACAGTGTCACTCCACCACCACCATTCAGCTCCCCCGCCCCCTTATCACCTCACCCACTCAGCTTTCGTCATCACCCAAACACCAACCCTCAGCTCCCGTCATCACCCCACAACCAACCCGCAGCCAACACCATCACCCAACCAACACCCCCCATCGCCTCCATCATCACCGCCAACGCCAACAATCAGCTCCCATCATCATCATCAACCTCTCCATCACCACCCCCTCCACACAACCCTTCACCTTCCATGGTAATATCCTTTTGCCTGCACCTTCACATCCTGTCCCATCAGCACCCCCAGGCTTGCACCGTTACACCGTTCGACTCCTGTCTCTGTACCTCCGCACTTTACCTTCGTACGTTGGCCATGTACCGTACCCTCAATGCTTGCTGCACTTCCCTCTTGCCTGTGACTTGTATGTTTGTGGTTACCATGTCCACCTGTAGCCTCCCTGCCTGTAGCCTCCCTGCCTGTAGCCTCCTTGCCTGTAATTTCCTTGCCTGTAACCTCCGTGCCTGTAACCTCCCTGCCTGTAACCTTCCTGCTTGTATCCTCCTTGCCTGTGGCCTCTCTGCCTGTATCCTCCTTGCCTGTAACTTCCCTACCTGTAGCCTTTCTACCTGTAGCCTCCCTGCTTGTATCCTCCTTGCCTGTAACTTCCCTACCTGTAGCCTCTCTACCTGTATCCTCCCTGCCTGTAGCCTCCCTGCCTGTAGCTTTTGCCCACACAGCTGCTATCCTCCCTTACATTCTTCTTTCCTTCCTTCCTTCCTTCATTCATTCTTTCTATCCTTCTTTCCTTTTTCCTTCTTTCATTCCTTCTTTCCCTCTATCCTTCATCCCTTCCATCCTGCCTCCTCTCGTACCTGGAGTGCTCCTACGGGACATGGAGTGGCAGCGTCTGTCTGCTTCATGGATCAGCCAGTCTGTACGACGGTCCACAATGCATATCGAATGATGCTCAACATGAGAACGTATCGCGCCAGTGATGACTACGACAAACATTCATCATAATATTCATCCCATCATTCATAACATTTACCGCAACATTCATTGCCTTCGTCCTTATGTTCGCTACATTCATCATGCTCATAACACCCTTTCATTACCCTCCTGACACCATTCATTACGGTCATTACGTTACAGACTTCACAACATTCATCATATATTCATAACAACAATCATCATAGTCTCTTTATAGTTATCATTGACCAGTCTAGCTCTACAAGTAGCGTAGGATTCTTATTTGTGTGTGTGTGTGTGTGTGTGTGTTGAGCTCAATGGATAAAGAAATTTGAAGAAATATTCCAATCACTTGTTGCTTAACTTCAAGTGTTGTTCGTGATACTTTGTGTAATACTACGAAACTGTGCTCAAGCATCGCTTTGTTCAGCAATGTGTGTGCATATTCTTCTGACCTGATGTAGGTGGGCTAGGATTTGTTTATAGGGTCAAGCATGAATATATATATATATATATATATATATATATATATATATATATATATATATATATATATATATATATATATATATATATATATATATATATATATATATAAATATATATATATATATATATATATATATATATATATATATATATATATATATATATATATATATATATATATATATATATATATACAGTTCCCTCTCCTGTCCACATAAGGAAAAATTTATGACAGGCATATCGCCAGACCCAAACACCACCAACCAGAACTCCACCATTTGGTAACGCGTGTTTATCAGTGGCGTCTTAACCAGGTCTCTTCCTTGTATATCAACTGACCGTTCTACGATGTAATCATTACACGAAAGTGTACCAGGGAATTTATCGAGTTTCATTTATCTCGTGGTCATATGCATATACTAGATCATGCACACTACTGTGTCCACAGTCATATGTAATGCACCGGAACCACAGCTCCTTATCCACATCCACTGCTTTACTCCAGACGTTTACTCCAGACGTTTCATATGTCCTGGTTCAGTCCATTGACAGCACGTCGACCCCGGTATACCATATCATTCCAATTTACACTATTCCTTGCACGCCTCTCACCCTCCTGCTTGCTCAGGTCCCGATCGCTCATAATCTTTTTCGCTGCACCCATCGGCGTCCAATTTGGTCTTCCGCTTCTTGTTCCCTCTACCTCTGACACATGTATCCTCTTTGTCAACCTTTCCTCCCTCGTTCTTCCATATGTTCAAACTATATCAACACGCCCTCTTCTGCCTTCTCAACCACAATCGTTTTATTACCACACATCTCTCTTACCCTTACATTACTTACTCGATCAAACTACCTTAAGCCACATATTGTCCCCAAGCATTTCATTTGCAACACATCCACCCTCCTCCGCACAACCCTATCTATAGGACACGCCTCGCAACCATATAACATTGTAGGAACCACTATTCCTTCAAACATACCCATTTTTGCTCTCTTAGATGACGTTCTCGCCTTTCACACATTCTTCGTCTCTCCCGGAAACTTCGTCCCCTCCCCCACTTCCATTGTTCCATTCGCTGCTAATTCCACTCCCAGATCTCTAAAACACTTCACTTCCTCCAATATATATATATATATATATATATATATATATATATATATATATATATATATATATATATATATATATATATATATATATATATATATATGTGTGTGTGTGTGTGTGTGTGTATCCGCTCGACTCTGGGTGGTCCGTGAATGCGTCACGGCCAAGAACATTAAACGCTAAACGATGGGAGTATTGTGTTATTGATTTCATAACGAGTACTGAGGGCACATAACAGAGCAGCTGTAACACAGGAAAATGTCGAGAGGATATAGAATCAACCATAAGCATTAGTGCTTCAAGTGGCTGACACCCCACTTCCAGCAAACATCCCCTCCACCCCGAGCCTCTGGGGCAAAATTATCAATCCTGAGCACTCTTCTGGATCATCAAGGTGGTCAATGATCAATTGTTATGGTACAAGGGTACTGTAAGCTTTCCTGTAAGCTGTATCATCAATGTAGTTGTCAGCTGCGAGTGGGAAGTAAGTGTCTTGTTAACACACCATGTGGCATCTGGTACCATGGATGACCTACCTATAGAACAAGCAGACTGGGAAATGTTATATTTACAATATTCGAAGGAGAAAGTGGCACTTAGTGACACGAGAGAATGCGTCGAAGGTGGAGAACTAGAGATGAGAATTATTAAATTGATGAATCAGGGACATTTAAGTGTCCTCGGAACTCTCTTATGATTGGCGCACGACAAAACCCAGCAGGACTAGGCTCAGTCAAGTCCTAAAGCGGTGGAGTGACAGGTAACAGCGTATCATTACAGGTCTTGGATTATTTCCTTAACCTGTGAGGCCGGAAACATACATTCATTAACCTCCCGTGCGTACAGCATTGTGTTGTCAAGGGAGAACGTGCTTGGCAAGGTAAACCTGGTTCTCTGTGAGGGGTCACGGAGGCGGTAAAATGCCTATAGGATTGCTGATGGTTTGTGCTTTAACGGAACGCAATCTCTGGCAAGCATGTTAAATCTGATGAGAGTCTTAGCTATGGTGAAACGCAGAAGGAGAGGGGGAGGGCCAGTGAGAACGTGAGACGTATCAATAACGCACTTGGGGGGTGTGCTTGACCTAGTAGGCGAGGCGCGCAGGTGTGAGCAGAGGGACCTAGCAAGCGTGGTCCTCCGCCAGGGAAGGCGCGCACGGACACATGAGCACACCTGCCCCGTCCTGCATGTCTTTTTGTCAACATCTGAGGAACTACGTGTTGACTGACTAGGTAGTCTGGGGCATGTTGACACAGACATGAGTGTGTATTGCTGTGACATGATTGTCGATGAGTTCATGTCGTGTAGAGAGGTGTTACGCCACTGAGTGACCTTGGAAACCAGATGGCCCTGGTAAATTAGCATATCATCATCATGTTGTGTGACAGGATTTAAATTAACTTGAAGGGTTAGCTCACTCTAATCTTGAATTAATTTACGTGTCTTTCCTATGACTCTCTTATACTCCATTCAGTTTTATATAAGCTGAGTTCCTTTGCTTGTATTTCCTGCTGGTACTGATGTCATTAATGCTGCTAGGATGTAACACCATTTTCTTTATCCATGTAATAGTTTTCCGATATCCATGTATGATGACTCAGTCTCCTTAAGAGGACTATCATAAAATATGACTATCCTCGCCTGTTTTCACTGGTCGTGATGGAAAACATTCATGTCTTCATATATCTACTAATTTCATCCGTGTTTGCTCTTACACATGTCACATTACCTTTATCCACGTGTGGTTTTTAGGCTTTAAATGTCCTTTGAGAATATTAACCTGCTTTTCCATATCGTACCGAAAAGTGGGGTGATCACAGCAGGTCCAAAACTCCTCGGAAAAACTGAGTCATTTTCGTCATCATTAAGGAGCTCTTGGAAACAACGGTCGTGGGCCACTGTGGTACACTTGATCGATTGGATCTACTTCTGAGTACTAGTTAATTGAAGTAATTGTTTCTTTAATCCTTGTAAATACATACATATATATATATATATATATATATATATATATATATATATATATATATATATATATATATATATATATATATATATATATATATATATATATATATATCATCCTTAGGGATAGGGGAGAAAGAATACTTCCCAAGCATTCCCTGCGTGTCATAGAAGGCGACTAAAAGGGAAGGGAGCGAGGGGCTGGAAATCCTCCCCTCTCGTTTCTTTTTTTTTCAATTTTCCAAAAGAAGGACCAGAGAAGGGGGCCAGGTGAGGATATTCCCTCAAAGGTCCAGTCCTCTGTTCTTAACGCTACCTCGCTAACGCGGGAAATGGCGAATAGTATGAAATATATATATATATATATATATATATATATATATATATATATATATATATATATATATATATGTATATGAATATGTATATGAATATGTATATATATATATATATATATATATATATATTATCATACAAACCTCCAAGATCGAACCCGGGACCCCTGTGCAAGAGGCAGGCATGTAACCGCTAGGCTATGGGCCTGGCTAATAGGAAACAACTATTCGAATACTAAGTACTCGAATACCCTTCGTCTCACAATGGTGAGCAACGGGGTCTATACCGGTTATTTCCCAACAGGCGCACATAGCTAGCTGATAGCGTTTTACCGAACCTAACTGTACAACGCGGAGGTATATGAATACGAATAAAGTGCATATGAACGCGCACCTTCATAGAACACACAAACCTCCAACAGCCAGGATCGAACCCGGGACCCCTGTGCAAGAGGCAGGCATGCTAACCGCTAGGCTATGGGCCTGGCTCGATCCTGGCTGTTGGAGGTTTGTATGTTCTATGAAGGTGCGCGTTCATATGCACTTTATTCGTATGTATATATATATATATATATATATATAAACGTAAATATACATATACATATCAACACATACTCGGCGCCAACCCGCCCAAGGATTCGAACCCATGCAGGCCCAACCCCGGCCTGGCCTGTCTTGACTCATGCACCAGCGTTTACACCACAGGGGGCTGTGTGTGTGTGTGTGTTTATTCTCGATAATCGTACGATACGGTGAGAGAGTTTTAATCCAGTGTTGTCTTGTCCCATAAACAAGTGTGCGTGTGAGTACGTGTGTGTGTGTATATGATTGCAAATCTTAAGAAACGGGGAGAGCGTTCTCCATTTAGAGACACCATCTCCTGAACTTTCCCTACTATAAACCATTTTTGAACTTTTGTATGCTGTTGGCATTCACTATTTCGTCACTCAGGTTTTAACCAATCATCTACTGCTATTATGCTATAAAAGTAGTTCTTTAGATCTTTTCTAACAAGTTTCCTCCTTGTTTTCTTATTATGGTCTCTGGTTATTGTGTCTGGGTCTTTTGAAGAACTGTTCACCTTTGAAGTCATTGCATTGATTCAGAAATTTAAAGGTTGTGATTGAGCCACCTCTTGCTCTTCTTTCTTCTATGATAGACAAATCTATGGTCTATAAACTCTTATCATAATTCAGTTATCTTAATTCTGGTTCTATCTTTCTTTCTCCGTCTCAACCTTTTATGTTAGTCCTTTTTCTGTTTTCTATTTTTTGATTGCGGTGTGTAAATGTGAGAAGCATATCTAGTTTTCAGCTAATGTAGGGTGAGAGCAATTTGCTGAGAGATTCCTCGTTCATGAACTTAAATGCGATTCTGATACTTTGCCAGTAGGCAGACAGCTCGTCTCCTTTACAGTGAGGACTCTGGAGCCAGGTTAGATACCATGTTCGCCGCGCAGGTCTACCCAACAAACAGAGTCCTAACTCAGAGTGAGGCCTTCGTCCGTTGTAACCCATCCTCATGACTGCATTCACTCAGGTTGAAGTTCATTAACCTCGTGTGCGCGTGCGTACGTGCTTAAATACGTACATGTTTATGTATGTGCATTGTGCATCTGTGCATTTGCGTCATGTTTGCATATGCATTTGAGTCTCTGTATACGTTCTCGTTGTATGTTGTTGGCTGTGCGTTTGCCTGCGTTCAATAATTCCCTTGTTTGTGTGTATAATCCAGTGCATGTGCGAAATATTATCTGTAAGTACATGTGCGTGTTTGAGGTGGTTCATTACAGTTCCTCCACAGTGTTAATATGATTTACTATTGGCAGAAAAAATTATTCCTCTGTGTTCTGGGTACACTCATATCTATTATTCACTTCTCTGAATCAATTACTCTGTGGCATGTCTCCTTCCAGACCTTCGTGGAAAAATTTATTGATTCGTGATTTACGAAATTATTGAGAAATGCGTCCGGTACTGAATTAAAGAAGGCTTATGTTTGTGGCTGTGTTTTATATTGTCGCAGACAAACTTTATCAAACAAATTACCATTTTGCTGTAAATAATATCTTGAGGCACATTATTTTCTTTATTACTGCGCACTAGACCTCCCTTGCTCTCTGTCATTTGCAGCATAATTGTATTTAGTATTCTGTCATTTACAATATAATTGTACTTAGATCTCTTTTAACAAAGAAAACCCATAAAAAAGGCACCTCCAGTGTTTTCTGTCATTAACAATACAATTACTTTTAGAGTTCTATTATTAACAATATAATTATATTTACTCTTAGAAAATATGCGTGTGTCTGAGGGGCCACATACATAGTGTCTAGTGTATGTGGTTTAGAGCAATCGATGATACCTAAAGAATGTGTCAAATTTTCTTCGCTTGTTGGATGTAGCTTGAGCTAACCGCCACAATATACGTGGCAGTGGACAGGCCTAAGGCCAAAAACAGCTAACCCAACTAACTCTAAATGTTCGAGAGTTCGTATCACATTTATCAACATCAACGTAGACGTCAGCACTGATGGATGGCGGTGTGTGTTTGGTGGGTAATTATCAAAAGTAAGAAAAAAAAAAACCTATTTTGCACGTTTTTCTCATCCGTGTTTCTTATGGCATGGAGATCTGTCGTGTTGCGCCGCGACAAATGGTATTTGGGGCGCTCGTAAGCGCGCTTTGCCCTACCGTTCCTTATATTTCATGGCCATTTGTCGTATCAAAACCTCTTGCCGCCAGCATTCCCTGTTGGCGAATCAAACTGTTTGTGCCGGCGAATGTAGGATATTACTGCCGTAAGTTTGCGAAGTTATTGGTTCTCAGACTCGTGTCTACTAACCTACACACGCACGCACTTGATTAATACACGCCAATATCTGTGTTAGGCAATGTATGCATCGGCTAGTGTATAGATAAAATACAGTCATACACAGTATGTTAATATAGGGTCACTAACCACACACACACACACACACACACACACACACACACATCAAATTTAACCCTGAGTTTCTTGTAGTCGTGTTGGACCAGCCTTAACAGTATGCCACATGCACTACATTAATCCACGTATGTCAACCTTCCTTAGACTAACAAGGAAACATTAACAGATCTGTTTTTCTGCCATGATTGTGGTATATATGTGTGTGTGTGTGTGTGTGTGTGTGTGTGTGTGTGTGTGTGTGTGTGTGTGTGTGTGTGTGTGTGTGTGTGTGTGTGTGTGTGTGTGTCTGTGTTTGTGTGTGTGTGTGTGTGTGTGTGTGTGTGTGTGTGTCTGTCTGTCTGTCTGTCTGTAATTTCAGTGTACCACAGTGAATAGCGCTCATTTCACACAGGTAAGGCAGAAGACACCGTAAAGATGCGTGTCCCTAAAGCAATATATTCCAACGAAAAAACATTCAATAATTTTCTTCTCACGCATAAATCTGTTGCCCCCTACCCATTACCACGAGATTAATTGATAGTAGAAATAGAAATGTAGATATAATTCATTGCAAGTCGTCCAACTGTAGCAATCTCGAGTCGTTCGTGGCTAAATTTGTCTGCCAGGAAACAGTATTAGAGCGTTTGCTGGAAAATAAGATCGGCAGTTTAACGCTTGAAGGGAAATTAGGACGACAATAACCATTGATTTCCCTCAAGTAACAGCAACATTGGATTACTGACAACTCCTCGTCTTCCTCCCACGGTGTGGCTATGTGTGACAGAGCTGGAAGCAGGACTACAGAAGGCAACTATGTCGTATATGTGGAGGTATGTGGCTACAAGGGGGCAACTATGTGGTGTATGGGGAGATATGTAGCTACAGAAGGCATCTATGTGGTGTATGAGGTGACAGATGGAGGTCTATGGAGCTGTATGGTAAATGAGATGACAAACGCGTGTGACAAGATTTATGTATTGTGTAAGACGGTCACTGATCTGTAAGATAAAAGAGGGTGAGGGGCAGGAGTGAAGTCTTGAAGCCCTCCAGAAGGAACAAGATACACTCGGCCACTTCGCTCGATATTGTATTTCGGTGAAAAGAAATCCATAAGATCACAAAACAGAGAAAGTCATGCGTATAAGAATATTTTACGGTCATAGCATAGCTAGTGCTTTTATTACTGCTATTACCACTACTTTGGCTAATAGTCTTCTTTTTCCTTCTGCTGCCCGCTGCTATTGCTGCTGCTGCTGCTGCTGCTGGTCTGTATCCTCGTCCATGTTTATTTGTCTTACCTCACAACAAGTGATGGAGACGTGCTCAGACGATACGTTAAGTAGCCTGGGTCAGGTATCTTCGAGTGAGGAAGCGCCGAGAGACGTAACCCTAGAAGGCCTGAATGCCTCAGCCCAATACTTTTATGCGTGCGCTGAGACAATTTGAACCTTGGAGCTCTATCATAGCTTTTATACATTGTGTCTTGGTACGATCCCTAACATCTGTCAGCGTTGTAACACCTGTTTCTACTACTGTTTAATAACAATGGTTTTTATTCGATATGGTATCAATTAATGGTCTTTAGATATGGCCCTTAATCATCTGGAGGCTTTGCCCGCTGTTTCAGATTGTTGTGTGTACTTATCTCTCCTGATGGTGGTTATTCACCGTGGTATTTCATAGTCTCTACCACTCATGTAACACACACTTCTATTTCTGTTTACACTTGTAGTCTCTATGCCTCGACTTTCTTTGTAAAAGCTACTGATAATTTTCATTTATGATTTCTGCTATGGTCCCTCCCTGTGATTTTATTTCTAAAACTACTGCTACTACTACTATTATTGCTACTACTACTACTATTGCTACTACTACTACTATTACTACTACTACTACTACTATTACTACTACTACCACTACAAATAATAATGATAATGATAATAGTTATAATGATAATAATGATAACAATAATAGTAATAGCAATAATAATAAACATTATGATAATAATAATAATAATAATAATAATAATAATAATAATAATAATAATAATAATAATGATAATGCTGTTTCTACGACTACTATTGAGTTAAACTTGTGGCAGTATATCTACATGAAGTCTGATATGTCAGAAATGACGATCTATAACTGAATGAAGTGGGGAAACGCGCGTTTTCGTAAAAAGAACAACAAAAAAAAAGAACGCAGAGCTTGTGGAGCAGACCCTTTCCTCTCCTCACGTACCTTCGAAATAGGTCTCAGTCTCATCTAGAAGTATATTAACGCTGGGAGTGTACACAATGAAATTATAGAGCTAGAGACAACAGCTGATTACAGATTACAGAGATTTCCTCGCCCAATACGCAATCCCAGTGTACACCCTGATTAATAGGGATGGGGAAACAAATCATACGGTGGTGTCTTGCTCTTTGTTAAAGCTCATGTAAGTCTCGTGGTAAAATATAGTTGTACTCGCTGTGAGAGTCGACGTCATTTTTGTAGAAATTAAAGATGGATTTCGTAAGAATGTAATGGCAGGACTAGTTTGCAAGCTTCCCCTGCACAGATACCAGAGGTTGAGAGAAGATTTTATAAGACTCAGTCATAATTGGAGGTTTTGATATATCGGTATATAAGTAGGGAGAATCCCTTTCCAATAAGTCCAGACTTTAACTATACATTTTTCCTTGGTAGTGCCCTAATCCAATTCATCACAAGTCCTACTCGCGACACGAATATATTAATTTCAGTTCTCGCTGCAAATGTTGAATTTAAAGAAACATTTAGTATAAGTAATCACCGACAAATTACTTTTGAGGTCATTTTCAACACTGCTTGTAGTGTTGGTCTACATGATAGTCGCGAAAAATAGCCGATATTGAAATTGCAAATTTTGATGATCTTCGCACTGCACTTGACAGGTAAACCTGGGATGATATGGTCAATGAAACGACCTAAAAGTAGTTTGGAAAAGCTTCAGTAATACTTTCAAAGCAGTAGAGGGAACCTATGTGCCAGTTCAAGACCCAAGACATACACTCATACAACTCTGACGGGACTACAGTACCTTCAAACGTACCCACTTTTCCCTTCCAGACACTGACTTCTACACGGACCTTAACGCACCTTGGACCATAGCCCCTTATTCCACCCTAATTTCAACCTTCATGGTTCCATCAGATGCCACGTTCAAACCCATCTGTCTGTCCAAAGTCTCTCTCTTGGGACTTTCATTCGAGCCATTCTGTCTCGTTTTATTCTTCCCTCGAACTACACCTCATAACCATACATTTTTCACACTTACTCTCACAGCTTAATCTTGCCCCACACTCTCACAAATTCTAGCAATAGCGTGCGGAGTTTCTCCCTCGCGTCTGCCACCAGAGCCGTGTCACTTCCAAATACCGGCTGGCTCATCTTCCAAGCCCCATACCTCAGCATACCCTAGACCCACCTCTCGCTCCAGGACTCTCATATTTACCGCCATCAACACCGGTTTATGAATAGATTAGATGGTCTAGGTGACACCACACAAATGATGAGAGAATGTGAAGTGAAGCTGTGAAGTAGAGACATATTCTGATCCTCTAATGACAGTATTTGTCATCACTTCAACTCCTGGTTAAGGTGACCCCTTTTTATGTCCATCCTCAGACCCTTCCATCCACCCAACTGGTCGTTATCATTCCGTCTGCCGTTACTACATGAGCGAGCTGAACCAGTTTCTTCCACGTCTGACGCAAGTTTCGTTTGTTTCCAGCTAACTGATGTATGTTGATAGGACACCCATCACTTATTCCAGTATGGCTGCCGTCTTCACGTCCCTCTATCGTTCCGTTCGTCGACTCCACAAGAAAGATTTATATTTCTTTCGAGGAGCCAAGACTTGACGCATGTAGTTTGACCCTTGGCTCTGATCTATTGCGGCCCTAGCATGACCAAATAGGGCAACAGTATGATTCAATATGGCCACTATGTGATCCACCACGTCCACCATTTACAATGCAATATGGACGCCATGCGACCTAATACAGGAGCCGTGTGATCCAGTATGGCCACCAGCATTTTGTCCTTCCTCCTGTATGTAGTCAGGACACGTAAAGGAGAACGCTAAGCAGCATGATTTATATACGAGGACCACCTGACGTAACCTTGCTTCAGGCTTTGGATGGAGACGTGAAACTTTCCAGTTGGTCAAGTTAACTCCTTGAACATGATGATACAAACCTTAAGCACGGCGGTGCAATCCATGAGCACAGAGGTACGACCTTTGAGCAAGGTGGTAAGGGCTTTGAGCACGACGGTACAACGCTTGAGCATGAGAGTATGAACTCGCGTGTGGCATTAGCATGAGGATGAGACCCTTGAGCACGATGGCAAGAAGCTATGAGTATGGCCGTGTAGCTCATGAGCAAAATGGAAGGACCCTTGAGTACGGCGGTACGAGCCTTTGAGTGTGACAGTGCAATCCTTGAGCACGAAGGTACGATCATAAGCACGATGGTGTAGCCCTTGAGCACAGAGCCACGAACCAATGTACGAGGCGGTGCGAGCCTTAAGCACGAAGGGAGCGACCCTTGGGTATGATGGTCTATAACCTTACCTGATCCTGTGTGATGGTGATCACACCATCATATCTAGGGGTCGTTCCTTCGTGTTCTAGGATGGTTCCGTCTAGCTCAAGGGTCTTACTGTCGTGTTCAAGGGTCTTATTGTCGTGTTCAAGGGTCGTATCGTCATAATGCAAGGATCGGACCGTCGCGTTCAAGGGTCATAACGTCGCGCTTGGTTGGTTAACCCTTCCAAGTCCATGATAATCTTTATCTTGTTACAGGATGTGTTATTCCAAGTGTTATCCTTACTTAGTCTCATGTCACAATAGCCAAGGAAGTGTTATAAGTACTGGTTACTATCATATCAATCTTTGCATGTCATTTCACTTGCTGCTTACACACGCCACTGATCCTGATGGCTCTTGTGATGTCACTGCAAAGACTGTATCACGTCAAGATAAGTTCCGTGACGGTAGATAATGTCATACGGTATGACGCCATGGCAGCTGCTGTGGTTTGCTAAGCACCATGTTATGTCCTGTCATGGTCAACGCTGTGTTGACATGTCATAGAAAACCGTTTGTTATGTCATGTCATAGGGAGCTAGGGGTTCAACACTGTTGTGTCATGTCATGGAAAATATCGTACTAGGTCATGTCATAGAGCTGTATGCTCAACACTGTGCTCTCACGTCATAAGCGTCTTGTTACCCAAGTCACATATAAATGTCGCAATGATATGTCATATCAGGGTAAACACTTCACGGTAAGCGTCATGTCATGTCATTCAGCAAACGCTGTGGTACAGTTCATTGTCTGTAAACGCTATGCCATGTCATATGAACATGAATATAAAGCTGTCATATGACATTATCAAAAACTGTTAATGAGGGCGACATTCTGTTGTGTCACGTCATGATAATCAGACATAAATTCATCTTATATGAAGATAACATGTGTGGATATTCCAGATGAGGCTCACTAATGTCATACCAAGGCCAAATTGTCATGTATTATTTAGCTTGTCATATGAAGGTATCGTTAAACTATTCTTCTGGCAAACATAAATGTCAGATGTCACAACCAGGTGACAGTAAGATACGACATTTTGCCAGTAGATGTACGGCATGACATATCCAGATGACACTCAGCTACGTCATGTCGCAAAATATATAATGCTTTGTTGCAATAATTTATGTTCATCCTGATTTTTCTTGTCCAAACCATCTATAACTTGTCGTGATTTTCTCTTAGTTATCTTTTATATTTCCTTTGAATGTATCTGGTCCTATTACTGCCAAGATAACTAGCAATAGTTTACTGATGATTATTTACAGTCTACATAGCTAACTGCCGAAAGATACTAAGATAACTGGTTACAGTCTACTCAGTTATCTTTCCGACAGTTACTATAATTACTAGCAACAGATTACTAGATAAGAAGCTACTGTTAACTATGATAACTAGCTACAGTTTACTCAATTACCTACCGTTCACGAAGATGATAAACGTGCAGTCTATTGTGATAACTAGCTTCAGGTTTACTTAGTTTCCTTGTGGCAGTTTACATAGATAATCAACTGCAGTTTAGTAAGTTTAGTATCTACAGTTTACTATGTTAACTACAATGACTAGTCGGAGTTTACTGTGATAATTAACACCAGTTTAGTAATAAATTTAGTTATAGGTTATCAGGGGAATGATTTATAGTTTAAAATAACTAGTTACAGTTTCAGATAACTAACCAGTTTAAGATAACTAGCCACGGTTCGAAATAACTACTTAACGTTAACAAAGACAACCTAACTTTAATATTACCTAGAGAAATACTTCACCAAGATAACAACTTAGTTTACCATTTGACCAATCTATAACTGATAACATCCATATTTGATGTGAACGTCTGTCTTTACTGCTTGCTTTCTCAACTTCACCAAGATAACAACTTAGTTTACCATTTGACCAATCTATAACTGATAACATCCATATTTGATGTGAACGTCTGTCTTTACTGCTTGCTTTCTCAACTCCTTTGTGTTCGTAAACTTCGAGTTGATTAACAGATTTATGTGCAAATAAGCGTGATTTGCATGCGCTTTGTGCTTGTGAACAGTTCCCGTTAATGTTTAATGAAACACTCATGCAAGATTTAGTAGCCTGCTTGTGTGTAATTAAGGACAGAGAAATTATAAGTACGCTCTACGTCCTGAGATGGGAGGGTGTAGCGGGTCGTATGGAGTGGGACAAGCTTCTTCTCTACCTTCCCTCAAATGTCAATAAGAAGAAATTAGTGAGATTAAGAAGCCACCAGAGGCTGACATTACAGAATCTCAGACAGACAATATACAAACCACTCGTTTTTTCTGGTATGACCTCCATTGTCGTGGCATTGCTATTTTTTTTTTCTTCTCTCATTTTAACCGCTTTAGCAGTTCAATACGAGTCTTGGATGTCATACCCTGGATCAGGTCAAACGCCAGGGCCATACATGTCGTGATCGAGGGTTCATACCGCCTTGTTCAAGGGTCATACGCGTCGTGCACGAGGGTCATACTGTTGTGGTCAAGGTTCATACCTTCGTGCTCAAGGGCCAAACCGTCATGTTTAAGGGTCATATGCGTCGAGGTCAAGGGTCATACCGTCGTGCTCAAGGGTCAAACCGTCTTGGCTAAGGGTCATATACGTCATGTTCAAGGATCATGTCCTCTTAGTCAAGGGTCATATGTGTCGGGTTCAAGGGTCATACCGTCGTGCTCAAGGGTCATACCGTCATGGTCAAAGGTCATACCGTCATGGTCAAGGGTCATACTGTGGTGCTCAAGGGTCATACCGTAATGGTCAAGGGTCATACCGTAATGGTCAAGGGTCATACAGTCATGGTCAAGGGTCATACCGTCGTGCTCAAAGATAATGCCGTCGTGCTTAGGGGTCGTTGCATTGTCGTGACCATGATCCTCCATGCGCGTCGTGCTTCGGGGTCATAGCGTCGTGCTCAAGAGTCGCACAGTCGTGCCCAAGGGGTCACACCGTCGCCCTCCATTCCCGTCGTGCTCAGAGGTCATAAAAGTCGTGCTCAAGGGTCGATCTAATGCCTCGCACTGCTCTATTAGTAAGCCATGGGGGTTCCTGCAACTGATAGATAATTCAGTAAGATGTGTTTTTTTCTCGTCCAGATCACGGCGTTGGCCGTCCATGATGAATAGCATTATATGTATATAAAAACTCTACAGTCGCCTTAATGATTCTGCTGTTTCTTAGATTACTATGCGCCTCGGGAATGATGAATTGCTGGGGGCTCCGCTGAGTTAAGTGGAATTCCCGGATTCACCGTCGGTACATACGTAGTTCAAGGCTGGGAAAGTTGAAGTTGACCAAGAAGAGAAGAAAAGAAAAAAAGGTATTGGCATGGTCAAGCCCCTTGGGTGACTTATACAGCGAGTATATCACGGGTATAGGATATCTAAGTGATGTCTTTGTACGCTGGCGCTTTGAGTCGCTGATTTAATGTTGGCAACACAAACACAGGATATTGAAAAGGCATTAGAGGCAAGTAGTCCATCTGCGGGCTAAGACAAAATGCCGGTCAATTACACGTGGCATTATTGTTTTCTGTGGGGTTCTTTTTTTTTGGCTTCTCTGATTCAGCATTCGTCATACAAGGTACGTTAAACACAGATTTTTCTCTCTCTCTGTTTTATCCAGATCTCTCTCTCTCTCTCTCTCTCTCTCTCTCTCTCTCTCTCTCTCTCTCTCTCTCTCTCTCTCTCTCTCTCTCTCTCTCTCTCTCTCTCTCTCTCTCTCTCTCTCTCTCACATTCACACACATACACCTTACACATAATGAAAAGCAAGGAGAACTGCATCAACCTACAAGGGAACCAAGACAGACTCAAATGTTTGTGTGATACATGGTTGATGATGAAGGTCATCCCAAGTACATGTGATGAGGATGGGTCACAACGAAAGATGGCCTCGATATGATTACCATTTAGCGAGAAAATAACCTCAGGGATCCGTATGAGAGACTTGGGAGGCAGCTTCCTCCCCAATCCTGCCGCTAGAATTCCATCATTGGAGATAGTGAAGGAAGATCAACTGTCTGTCGGCAAATATCATAACTGTATTCAAGATCATGGAGAAGGAAAACCTCAGCAACTGTTCTCTTCTAACATACATAACACACCAGAATTTACGCTCATGTTTGGTTACCACACCTAAAAGAAGCATAAACAACTAACAGCAAAGGTCCAGAAGAAGGCAACAAAGATGATATCAGTATCAAAAGATCTAAATCAAAGACGATATCAGTATCAAAAGATCTAAATCAAAGATGATATCAGTATCAAAAGATCTAAATCAAAGATGATATCAGTATCAAAAGATCTAAATCAAAGATGTTATCAGTATCAAAAGATCTAAATCAAAGATGATATCAGTATCAAAAGATCTAAATCAAAGATGATATCAGTATCAAAAGATCTAAATCAAAGATGATATCAGTATCAAAAGATCTAAATCAAAGATGATATCAGTATCAAAAGATCTAAATCAAAGAAAACGACTAGAGTCCTTGCATTTGCCCACAAAACAGGTTGATGACGTAGATTGTGAACAGGTCCTTGAAATATGTAGGGATGAAATAACCAGAAGGTATGACATATTAAGCAAGAAACTTGTTTAAAAAGATGTACAGAAGTACGTTTATATCACAGGAGTGGTAGATCAATGGAATAAACTGAAGATGGACACAATAAACGGGAGCTGCATGCAGAAGTTAAAAAGTTGTATGACAGTAGAGGTTTGAGGGATGAGGCCCACGTGAGTATAAAACTCTCTTCCCATATAGCACAAATGGGTATTTGCATACATTTAATGTTCAACCAACTCCATAATGTGTAAATAATACTATTGACTCTGTAAACATCCCTGTATATCTGCTACCCTGTCTGTCTAGATGTACCTCAAAGCCTTGTGCTTATCCAAGTGTGGAAGTATCCAACCCACCTTGATCATAGGCCTTCTATGATTGGTTAACTGGTAACTAGCATGACCTCCCAGTTATGTAATATCTGGCATACTTCAACTGTGAAGTTCCAGCCGTATGGCTGCCTCGATCCAGTAAAGCTTTATCTATCTATCTATTCACTTACACACACACACACACACACACACACACACACACACACACACACACACACACAACATACTAGGATTAACCTAATATCGTTCAATCGGTTAACTACCACACAGTTCCCACTACCCTTGGCTTACAAACCATCCTCCAACTACAAGACCGACAGGCCATTCTGGTGAACTGAAAGACAGCTAATCAGGACTCCAAGGGAACAACTGCATCTTGAACACAAGAAAGAAGGGCAATAGTAACGTGAGAGGCACGGTTGAGCATTGTGTGAAGCAAGGGGCAATGATTACAGTACGTTAGGTAGCTGAATGATCAATGCATGACAAGTGGTTAAATGATCACTGCATGACATAAATGTGCACCTCATGCTCATCCTGTGAGCAGTAGCGCAAAAGGATTGTAAAAGTCACTAAGGGTCTTAGTCAGACCCCAGTGAATATATTGTACACAGGGTGTTACAAAGTTGATCCATTGCATGTGCTTCGTTACATACATTACACAGTTTCACATGGAAAGTTTTACCGACTAGATGCAAAAAGTGGATACAAACTTAAAATTCTGGGTATCTTGTTGTGAACAATGAGGTGTTGTGACATTTCTTGTAGGTGATGTGATAAATCAGATCTGTCAGTTAGAAAGTGACTGGTGGCAGTCATGGTATACTGCAGGTGAGTGACTGGTGGCAGCCGTGGTGTACCGCAGGTGAGTGACTGGTGGCAGACGTGGTGTACTGCAGGTGAGTGACTGGTGGCAGCGATGGTGTACTGCAGGCGAGTGACTGGTGGCAGTCGTGGTGTGTACTGCAGGTGAGTGAAGTGCTGGGACTGAGTGGCATCTGTGGTGTCGGATTGTGAGACTACCAGTCATACCAACAACCCGGACCCAGCCTGAACTGTGGGGGTGAAAGCCCCTGAAGACTTCACCACGTTTTCACCCACTGCTGACGCCACACACACACACCCTCTACCACACCACCTCATGGTGGTTCCCTTGTGCTGATATCCCTCTCTCCACGGCGGCCACATCACCCCATGCTTACCACACCCGTCACAGACTTGACCACACCCTCCATCTGTACCCAGAGTACCGTCCATCTGTCACAAGCTGATGACACGGCATGACACTATAACTACTTACATAACGGGACCAATCCCTCCTCTCACTCATGCACCCGCACACACAGACACACACACACACACACACACACACACACACACACACACAAAAGCACACACGCACAGACGCAGGCACCTCTCTCTCTCTCTCTCTCTCTCTCTCTCTCTCTCTCTCTCTCTCTCTCTCTCTCTCTCTCTCTCTCTCTCTCTCTCTCTCTCTCTCTCTCTCTCTCTCTCTCTCTCTCTCTCAGGTAGGGAGTAGGCAGTCACCGAACTGGGAGGTATCACAGTACTCATAAAAAGTAAGCCTCTCTCTCTCTCTCTCTCTCTCTCTCTCTCTCTCTCTCTCTCTCTCTCTCTCTCTCTCTCTCTCTCTCTCTCTCTCTCTCTCTCTCTCTCTCTCTCTCTTGTCTCCTCCCCCATTCTTTCCTTGAATAAAGCCTCAATGCGATCCTATGCCGAAACATGGGACTCTCCACCTTCTCTGAGAGATGATGACCAGACATTAGTAACGTAATAAAGGATATCACCAGTGGATTTGTTTCGTAAAAGCCATTGAAGATTGGACAAGAGACTGTGAGATTTAAAGACATCTGTGAGGATTGGGAAATAAGGGAGGACTGAAATATTGGGAAAACGTAGGATTCAGAGCACAATGAAGATAGCTGGAAGTATTTGAACGGTCACCTTTCTTTAGAGTAGGATGTACAGTGTGCCAATACATGTCTCCAAGAGGAAGGAAAGGTTTTGGAATTCAAAGGAAAAAGAACAGACTAGCAAGCACAAGCACTCTCATCACAACCTGATTCATGTAAAGACTAGTATGGATGCTCAACCTTAAGTCTTAAGTTCTTTAGTCATTTCGATGGCACGGACATGAGTAAAACAACCAGAGACCATGACATGTAATTTCCAAGGAAGCTTGATGGAAAGAATGTAAAGAAGTAATTTTATAGGAAAACAGTAAAGACAGTACATAGTGAATAGAACAAATTTATATATGAGGCAGTGAATGCTGACAGGGTTTTACGATAGACCTTCCCATTTTTCTATTCACTGGGACAACCTTCTTAGTCTCTCTAGTAACCTCTGTTCTGTTGAACAGCATCTGTCTGGTACTTTATCTAATGTCTTACTTCTCTCTAAAACCAAGTTGTCTAATGATTTACTCACTAGCCACTTTTTCATGTCCATCTACAATTTCCACTCACGATAACGGTTAAGAGGTGGCGTCTGTGCTTATTCCAACATGAACACAACTGTTGCCCGCTTCGAGGACCTTGGGTCTCCAAATTTTGATTGTATGTGGCTGAAGGTCTGTCTCCCAACTACCACACTTTCCTTTATTTCGCCTACTGCTTTCCTAATTCTACAAATTCTATATCTTTCTTCGACTATCTAGACTTCTGCCGTGAGACTGTTGCAGTCTCTCAACACCCCCAAGCCGAGAACGTATACTAAGAGGGATTCAGCGTTCACCATAGGGAATGGTTGAATTCCTCTCATACGGATGAGGAGGAGACTGAAGTCCTCACGTTCTCGTTTTCATTGATCTAGAGCACCTCACCCATATTCTTGACCAGTACTATGTCCACTCTCCTAATATTGTGGATCTATCTTTTCACTTCAAATCCTTCGCGCTGTAAATAAACAGTCTCGCCCCCAAATTGGTTCATCTAACTACACTCTCATGAAAGTGTGTATTTCAACGGCACCTGCCCTAATAGCGGCCCCTTTAAACGTAAGTATTAGAACCTCACCAAAGCTGACTGAAATAACTTACGATATTTGTTTTCTGACTTTCCCTCGGTAAATTACACTCTCATGTGGTGATGCTTCTGTCTCCGCCAAACTAAGAGTTCATTCTTGGGAAAAGGAAACATTTATCCCCTCTTCCTCTCAGACGACCTCTTCTTCCAATCCATGGTTCAGTCGTTCCTGTTTTGAAGCCATTCAGACAAGGGATCAGGCATTTTGGTCTTGGAAGAACTTTCCACTCACTGACTCCCATTCAGCATTGATCACTACCCGTAATCATTGCAGGTACGTTATCCGTGAGGCAAAGCGTTCTTTATTCAGAGGAAATGCGATAACCTCTCCTCGTCATCTACTGATAGGTCTTTCTGGCCTTTAGCTAAGGGCATTTCTAACAACTTCTGTCGCTCTGCTTTTCCTTTACTTTTCTGTTTTAACGCCACTATAGCTGTCTCCGCCGTAATCAAGGGCAACTCTCTTTGGTTCCCGTTTCTCCTCTAACACACCCTTATGCTCCTCTTACTAACCCTATGCCTCTCTCTGTCTGGACACAATCAAGGCTTATGGTATGAATGGCCTCCACCCCCGTGTACTGAAAGTGTGCCTCTGAACGTGCACCTGTGCTTGCTCTTCTGTTCCAATTCTGGTTATAAACCAAAACTTTTCCTTCTTCTTGAAATTATGCTTTGGTATATCCCATTTCTAAGAAAGGTTACCGCTCTCATCCCTTGAACTATCGTCTCGTTCCATTGACATCTACCGTTTCCAAAGTCTATGAATCCTTCCTCAACTCCTCAGACACCTGGAGAAATTACAGTCTTCTCTCTGATCACCTGTATGGTTTCCGTAACTTGAGATCCACTTGTAATGGTCATTCCTATTTAACTATTGTCTGGTCATCATCCCTGAAATAATCTGGGGAATCCTATGTAATTGCCCTTGACATACCCAAAGCTTTTGACATGATGAGGCATCGAGGACTTATCTCTAGGCTTCCCTCTTTTGACTTCCTTCCCTAACTTTGCTTTTCCATATCAAGCTTCCTCTCCGGCCGATCTATCTCTGTGGTTGTTGATGGATCAGCCTCTCCCTCTTTCTCTATCAACATCGGTGTCCCTCAAGTTCTTTTATACCAATTATTTTTTTCTTCTACAAATAACCAAATACACTCATATGATGACGACTCCACACCGCATTCCTCCACATTCTTCATTGTTACTTCTTCTTTTCTCTCTAGATCTACATTTCGTCTCGATATACCTTTCCCTATCAGACTCAGACTTGGAGAGGATATTTCGGTGAGGTAAACGAAATCTGGTTAAGTTTAATGCCTCTAACACATTGTTTTTATCCATCTTTCGAAAATTCCTCTTAATTTTCCCCTCTCTCCTTTGACGTTTCTGTAATTCCACCTCTTGACTCAATGAACAAATTTGCTATTACTGTAACATCCACACTATCTTGAAAACCCTACATCACGGAAATAGCAGAGTCTGCTTGTAAGAAACTGGAAGTCCTGTTTAGATGTCGAAATATCTTTTCTTCCGAACAGTTGCCCACTTTATATGAAGAATTGAACTGTCCATGGATTGGAGCACGTCTCTCACATCTGGGGTGGATTTAGCTCTGCATCTTATTCAATCGGATTGAGTCGAAAATAGTCCGACTTATAAAGTGTCCTAAGCATACTCCAAAACTTGACCCACCTGCCTTACGCCGCAATGTTGGTTCTCTTTCCCTCTTCTGTTGGTATTACTCTGCTTTTTGCTCCCAAAGGCTTGTTGCTTGTGTGGCTCTACCATAAGCAAGACCACAGAGTTCCCGGTATGCTGCTTCATTAATGATTACCGTGTGGCAGTTGGTAATTCAAGGTTGGGCCGTTTTGATAATTGTTTCTTTCCCTCCACCTCGAAGCCTTTTTCATTGTAGCTACGACCTGGTAAATTTTAAAAGAAAAGTTTTCATTTTCTCCAAAATGTGTAAATACTTTCACTTCTCTCTTCTATTTCCCTTTCATTAACCTCTCTATAATATAATTAAGGTCTGACCTTGATGTGGACTTCTGTCCGTAACTAGAGTCGTTAACGAAAAAAGGAAACAAAAAAACTTCATGAGAGGTAATGGAATAGCACTGCTTGTGAGATGATGGCATTGCATTAGTGTTGATATGATAACACTGCTTGAGAGGCGATATGATAACTCTGCATGAGAAGCGTTATGATAACTCTGCATGAGAGACGATGCGATAACTCTGCATGAGAAGCGATGTGATAACTCTGCATGAGAAGCGATGTGATAACTCTGCATGAGAAGCGATGTGATAACACTGCATGAGAAGCGATGTGATAACACTGCATGAGAGATGATGTGATAACACTGCATGAGAAGCGATGTGATAACACTGCATGAGAGACGATGTGATAACACTGCATGAGAGATGATGTGAAAACACTGCATGAGAAGCGATGTGATAACACTGCATGAGAAGCGATGTGATAACACTGCATGAGAGGTGATGTGATAACACTGCATGAGAAGCGATGTGATAACACTGCATGAGAAGCGATGTGATAACACTGCATGAGAAGCGATGTGATAACACTGCATGAGAGATGATGTGATAACACTGCATGAGAAGCGATGTGATAACACTGCATGAGAAGCGATGTGATAACACTGCACGAGAGGTGATGTGATAACACTGCATGAGAGACGATGTGATAACACTGCATGAGAAGCGATGTGATAACACTGCATGAGAGGTGATGTGATAACACTGCATGAGAGATGATGTGATAGCATTACACAAAGAGGTGATGGAAGGAAAACTGCATGAGAAAGGATGGGGGTGATCAATGCATGAAAAAGGATTTAGTGATAGATACTTGAAAAAGGATTTAGTGATAAATGCATGAAAGGATGGAATAATAATTGCATGAGAGAGGACAGAGCGATCATTGCATGAAATGCTGGACTCATGATAGATGATGAAATTACATTTGCGTGAGATAATGGAATGATATTTGATGATAAATGGAAAATGATGGTCACATAAGAGACGATGGAATGACCAGCGAATGAATACATTGACATGATCTGAGCATGATAGATAGATTGCATTATGTCTGTGATTTAATAAAGTCAACGAGGAGGATTTTGCTTTGTCTCTCGTAGAAACAATTTCCTAATGATAAAGTTGCCAGGATTTGATCAGGGTTGTGCAGACATGATCTCCCTACAACCATTTCACATAAGCTAGACCTAACTTGATCACATATGACCTCATATGAGCACTTTCTTCTAAGTGAGTATTTCGACCAATCTTAATATATGATAAATTAAGCCTCTTCCAGTATGATGTGGCTCACCTCTACTAGACCTAAGTTAGTTCAAACCTCTCGCAGTATCTCTTACCCTTACGTAGCTCGATCAACTTGGAATAATCTAGCCTGATTCGATCCCCTTTGGACATGACTTCTCTTCGTTCTAGATCACTCAATTTTCTCTTAACGTAAGGTAACATATCCTAGGTTGACCTAACCATGTTTAGTTTGATCTGGGTGAATTAACCTAAGTTCCTCTAGCTCAACCTTAGTTGACCTACCATTGATTTTACTGACCTGTCATTAATTGGCTCAACTTGATCTAAATTAGCATCAACCAACCTTGAACAAGCTGACTCTGAATTAATCTAGTTTTGGTGACTTAATTTATCATGAAAGGTAATCACTGTTGGAAGTGAACTAACTTAACCCAAACGAGTTGGAATTGGTTCAAACATACTAAAAACCTACAAACCCTGATTAGGATAAGGTCGACTTTAGCAATACAACTTCAGGAAAACGTTTAACTCGAGGTGCACCAGCGTCCTCACGACCGTCCTAGACCCGTCAAGTGTTAGGTAGCCTTACTGACGAGAGGTGGAGTGGGAGCACTATATGGTCTGTGTGTAGCGCCGTGGTCTCATGAGAAGCGGAATCTTCTTTTTCTTTTTTTTCTCTCTCAGCGATCAAATTGATTAAGACATTTGGACTTGAACAGTTTATGTACCATATCTCTTCCCTCATTACTCGTTCTTGGATGGCGGTGTGATGTATAAGGGATTTTGAATATATTTTCACCAGACCCCAGCGCTCTCTACTCTCTTAATACTGAAAAGATCTGATAATATGAATTATCTGCGCCAATGAATAAAACATATGATAGCATATTAGTGAGTCGGAGAGAAAATTTTACTTACAGAATAAAATGTTTAATTCAGAAGTCACAAAAGAGGCATCGCAGTTGGTATTTTTAATTTCAAGAATAATAACTGCCTAGCTGGTTACACACACACACACACACACACACACACACACACACACATACACACACATACATATATAGAACTGTATGTGTGTGTGTGTGTGTATGCGTGTGTGTGTGTGTGTGTGGTGTGTGTGTGTGTGTGTGTGTGTGTGTGTGTGTGTGTGTTGGGGAACTCCTGCTTCATCGTCAGCGAAAGAAAAAGAAACATGGTCTCATTGAGGAGCGTCTTATACCAGAGAAACATGTAATTCTTATGTTCTTTATTGAAGCACTTCCTTGTAGCTGCTGGAGATCCATGAGCAGTCCTTGGAGGTTGTCTATATATTAGTTAACATGTTTCCTTGAACATAATTGCTAATTCAGCTGTCTTCAGTTTCTTGCTGATATTATCAACTTGCTTAACGATTCTCCTAAATTGCCTTTATTCGCAGGAACCTGGGCAGATGGTACCGAGGGATCCACACAACAAGACAACCACAGATCAAGACGCCCATAGTTCAGACAATTGGCCTCCGACCCCATCCACCTTAGTGCAGACAGTTGACCCCTGACCCCATCCACCTTAGTGCAGACAGTTGACCCCTGACTCCATCCACCTTAGCTCAGACAGTTGACCCCTGACCCCATCCACCTTAGTTCAGACAGTTGATCCCTGACCCCATCCACCTTAGTTCAGACAATTGCCCCCTGACTCCATCCACCTTAGTTTAGACAGCTGACCCTTGACCCCATCCACCTTTACTACAAGGCCTTCACGTCCACCTCATACAAGCTGGATGAACGTGCGATCAAGAGCATAATCAAAAGAAACCTGAAGCTTACTAACAGAGACCAGGAAAAAAGATTTCATTATCTATTCCCAAAGCTGGAAAACATCCCATCTCTTACTTAAAAAGATAACCCGGCACCAAGACAAGCGACTTTCCATAGGAATCATCTCGTATACGAATTCTATTGCCTACACGAGGACTGCACACCCCGTTCGTCGTATATAAATGACCTCCACTAAATTGTCCTGACGTCTTTCTTGTCATTTACAGAGTGGGAGTCTGAAGACACACCTGAGATCTTGCTACACCACCACCCTCACGATGGAGATGTTGGAGAAAGGGACGTCCAGATTAGACACTTCAACTGACCCCAAACGCCTTCAGATACTTGAGATCCTATACATTAAGGAGAGAGCCATGAAACTGAACCTATAAACTGGCGATCTTCTAATGATACTAAGTGTTCCAACGAAAGCCAGACGAGAGAACGAGTGACGTCACAAGGCAGTACGGCCGGCTAACCATGAGACTTTCATTGGTTAGATAATGGAAGAGCAGCATTAACATATTCATCCCTCATTGGTCGATATTTCCCATGATCTTTGATTGTTGTACATAGATCGTATCGTGCTGTCCTTTCACTTGAGGCTGTAACACGAGTCACAAAACATGGCGTTGTGTTGTGTTGTGTTGTGTTGTATTGAGTTGCTGTGAACCTAAGGAAAATTACACAACTGGTAACTACTTGGGTTTGGTTCTACTCTTGCTATGAACTCTGAGCAGTGTAAGACAGTCATTAGACGAGTTGATAACATCAGCAAGAAACTGAAAAATGCTAACTTAGCAGTTACATTCAATGAAACACACACACACACATATATATATATATTTTTTTTTTTTTTCAAACTATTTGCCATTTCCTGCGTTAGCAAGGTAGCGTTAAGAACAGAGGACTGGGCCTCTGAGGGAATATCCTCACCTGGCCCCCTTCTCTGTTCCTTCTTTTGGAAAAAAAAAAAAAAAAAAAAAAAACAAGAGGGGAGGATTTCCAGCCCCCCGCTCCATCCCCTTTTAGTCGCCTTCTACGACACGCAGGGAATACGTGGGAAGTATTCTTTCTCCTCTATCCCCAGGGGTAAAGGTTGAATATGTTATTTTATTTATTTATTCATTTTGCTTTGTTATATATATATATATATATATATATATATATATATATATATATATATATATATATATATATATATATATATATATATATATATATATATATATATATATAATATATATATATATATATATATATATATATATATGTGTGTGTGTGTGTGTGTGTGTGTGTGTGTGTGTGTGTGTGTGTCTCCACAAGATAATGATCAGACATCCCTCCAGTTGCACCTCTCA
Organism: Panulirus ornatus; assembly: GCF_036320965.1. NCBI lineage: Eukaryota > Metazoa > Arthropoda > Malacostraca > Decapoda > Palinuridae > Panulirus > Panulirus ornatus. The sequence goes on along the minus strand of NC_092238.1, from coordinate 14,356,887 downwards.
GCACATTAACATCCAAAAGTCTCTCTTTCGCGCGCCTGTCAATTAACACGTAATCCAATAACGCTCTCTGGCCATCTCTCCTACTTACATACGTATACTTATGTATATCTCTCTTTCTAAACCAGGTATTCCCAATCACCAGTCCTTTTTCAGGAGACAAATCTACAAGCTCTTCACCATTTCCATTTACAACACTGAACACCCCATGTACACCAATTATTCCCTCAACTTTTACTCATCTTTGCATTCAAATCACCCATCACTATAACCCGGTCTCGTGCATCAAAATTACTAACACACTCACTCAGCTGCTCCTAAAACACTTACTCTCATGATCTTTCTTCTCATGCCCAGGTGCATATTCACCAATAATCACACATCTCTCTCCATCCATTTTCAGTTTTTCCCATATCAATCTAGAGTTTACTTTCTTACACTCTATCACATACTCGTACCACTCCTGTTTCAGGAGTAATGCTACACCTTCCCTTACTCTTGTCCCCTCACCAAAGAAAAGAGAATGTTGGGGTGAAAAGAGTGGTGAGAGTAAATGAGCTTGGGAAGGAGACTTGTGTGAGGAAGTACCAGAAGAAAATGAGTGCAGAATGGAAAAAGGTGAGAGCAAAGGACGTAAGGGGAGTGGGGGAGGAATGGGATGTATTTAGGGAAGTAGTGATGGCTTGCGCAAAAGATGCTTGTGGGATGAGAAGCGTGGGAGGTGGGCAGATTAGAAAGGGTAGTGAGTGGTGGGATGAGGAAGTAAGATTATTAGTGAAAGAGAAGAGAGAGGCACTTGGACGAGGTTTGCAGGGAAATAGTGCAAACGACTGGGATATGTATAAAAGAAAGAGGCAAGAGGTCAAGAGAAAGGTGCAAGAGGTGAAAAAGAGGGCAAATGAGAGTTAGGGTGAGATAGTATCATAAAATTTTAGGGAGAATAAAAAGATGTTTTGGAGGGAGGTAATAAAGTGCGTAAGACAAGGGAACAAATGGGAACTTCAGTGAAGGGGGCTAATGGGAAGGTAATAACAAGTAGTGATGATGTGAGGAGATGGAGTGAGTATTTTGAAGGTTTGTTGAATGTGTCAGATAATAGAGTGGCAGATATAGGGTGTTTTGGTCGAGGTGGTGTGCGAAGTGAGAGGGTTAGGGAGAATGGTAAACAGAGAAGAGGTTGTAAAAGCTTTGCGAAAAATGAAAGCTGGCAAGGCAGCGGGTTTGGATGGTATTGCAGTGGAATTCATTAAAAAGGGGGGTTGACTGTGTTGTTGACTGATTGGTAAGGATATTTAATGTGCGCATGACTCATGGTGAGGTGCCTGAGGATTAGCGGAATGCATCCATAGTGCTATTGTACAAAGGCAAAGGTGATAAAGGTGAGTGCTCAAATTACAGAAGTATAAGTTTGTTGAGTATACCTGGGAAATTATATGGGATTGTATTGATTGAGAGGGTGAAGGCAGGTAAAGAGCATCAGTTTGGGGAAGCGCAGTGTGGTTTCAGAAGTGGTAGAGGATGTGTGGATCAGGTGCTTGCTTTGAAGAATGTTTGTGCGAAATACTTAGAAAAGCAAATGGATTTGTATGTAGCATTTATGGATCTGGAGAAGGCATATGATGGAGTTGATAGACATGCTCTGTAGAATGTATTAAGAATATTTGGGGTGGAAGGCAAGTTGTTAGAAGCAGTGAAAAGTTATCGAGGATGTAAGGCATGTGTACGAGTAGGAAGAGAGGAAAGCGATTGGTTCTCAGTGAATGTCGGTTTACGGCAGGGGTGCGTGACGTCTCCACGGTTGTTTAATTTGTTTATGGATGGTGTTGTTAGGGAGGTGAATGTAAGAGTTTTGGAGAAAGGGGCAAGTATGCAGTCTATTGTGGATGAGAGAGCTTGGGAAGTGAGTCAGTTGTTGTTCGCTGATGATACAGCGCTGGTGGCTGATTCGGGTGAGAAACTGCAGAAGCTGGTGACTGAGTTTGGTAAAGTGTGTGAAAGAAGAAAGCTGAGAGTAAATGTAAATAAGAGCAAGGTTATAAGGTACAGTAGGGTTGAGGGACAAGTCAGTTGGGAGGTAAGTTTGAATGGAGAAAACCTGGAGGAAGTGGTGTTTTAGATATCTGGGAGTGGATTTGGCAGCGGATGAAACCATGGAAGCGTAAGTGATTCACAGGGTGGGGGAGGGGGCGAAGGTCCTGGGAACGTTGAAAAATGTGTGGAAGGCGAGAACATTATCTCGGAAAGCGAAAATGGGCATGTTTGAAGGAATAGTGGTTCCAACAATGTTATATGGTTGCGAGGCGTGGGCTATAGATAGAGTTGTGCGAGGAGGGTGGATGTGCTGTAAATGAGATGTTTGAGGAAAATATGTGGTGTGAGGTGGTTTGATCGAGTAAGTAATGAAAGGGTAAGAGAGATGTGTGGTAATAAAAAGAGTGTGGTTGAGAGAGCAGAAGAGGGTGTTTTGAAATGGTTTGGTCATATGGAGAGAATGAGTGAGGAAAGATTGACCAAGAAGATACATGTGTTAGAGGTGGAGGGGACGAGGAGAAGTGGAAGACCAAATTGGAGGTAGAAGGATGGGGTGAAAAAGATTTTGAGCGATCGGGGGCTGAACATGCAGGAGGGTGAAAGGCGTGCAAGGAATAGAGTGAATTGGAACGATGTGGTATACCGGGGTCGACATGCTGTCAATGGATTGAACCAGGGCATGTGAAGTGTCTGGGGTAAACAATAGAAAGTTTTTGTGGAGCCTGGATGTGGAAAGGGAGCTGTGGTTTCAGTGCATTATACATGACAGCTAGAGACTGAGTGTGAACGAATGTGGCCATTGTCGTCTTTTCCTAGCGCTACCTCGCGCGAATGTGGGGGGAGGGGGTTGTTATTTCATGTGTGGTGGGGTGACAACGGGAATGAATTAAGGCAGAAAGTATGAATTATGTACATGTGTATATATGTATATGTCTGTGTATGTATTCATGTGTACACGTTGAAATGTATAAGTATGTATGTGTGCGTGTGTGGACGTGTATGTATATGCATGTGTATGTGGGTGGGTTGGGCCATTCTTTCGTCTGTTTCCTTGCGCTACCTAACTAACGCGGGAGACAGCGACAAAGTATAATAATGATATAACAATATATACATATGTATTGTATGGATGTATGTTACCCGGGCGAGAAGATGACTCTTAGAGCATTGGGAGTATCGTCAGGAGAGAGAGAGAGAGAGAGAGAGAGAGAGAGAGAGAGAGAGAGAGAGAGAGAGAGAGAGAGAGAGAGAGAGAGAGAGAGAGAGAGAGAGAGAGGGTGGTGGCCGAGCCAGACCCGGAGGTGGCTGGCCTTGGCTGCGTCTTACAGGCCACATCCTAATTGACCTCCTGATAATGTCCATTTATTCCCTGTCTGCTTGCTAAATTTGCATATTATTGTCGAGGCTGCGGGTGTTGCAGGATAGCGCAATTGATTTGGTTATCGTAGCTGAAGGCATGAGGTGTCATGAAGCTTAGAGTTTAGGTGAGTCCATGAGGCGTCTTGCCTTATACAGATATAGTGTGAGTCCTGACACTCACTCTCCCTACCTGTGTCGCCAGGGTAATAGATGCCATCTTTGGTGATCGGGATCATATTAACATAAACAAGATTTTTACCTTAGCTTACATTCAGTGTTGTGACGGATTCTCAGAACTTGTCTAATGTGTACCCTTGATCTTGCCTCCACCTGCACGGCTTCATCTAGGTGTCATTGTCACCCAGGTGTTGATAAATGATTTTTTTTTCTTCAGATCAGCAGAGGACGCATCTGTTTGGGGGTGAGTGTTGTTATTCAAGGTCTGAAAAGCTTGGGGTTTGATCCCGAGACCAGAGAGGGTTGAGGGATAGGACTCTGCGTCCCACCCACCCCCACCTCCACTCCCTCTTCCCCCCTCTAGTGAACTCTTACACTGTAGCACTAATCGTCAACAGGTGTTGACTAGATTAGCATAAAGAAAAAAAAATTCTCCAGATAACAGTTTCAACAGGTCATCAGAACCTTGCCAACCCATCCTGCTTGGGGTTTATGTGGCCCGAGTCCTGCTGTGTTCATATGTGTCACAGTGGTTAAGATGATGGGGGACCGGGGACCGTGTCAAGACAAGGTCCGAGGTCAGGCTAAGTCTTGGTAGATCTCCAACACCTCCACCACACCTGTGACATAGTAAGTACGTCACCCTCTCTCTTGTGCCAGTGGCTTCAAGGCAAGAGATAACCGGTTAGCTAACGTCCACGTCAGACTTATGAATTCCTTGAAAAGAAAAAAGAAATATTTTGCTAAAAGAGGATTTAAAACGATTTAAAAGATAACTTTTTTGATGTATACCTTTCCTAAGTTATACAAAAACGTGGTTTAAGACACAATTATGCGTGTTTAACTCTTAAAGAATTGTAGAAAGAATCAAGCCTGGATGATAATGAAAGTTCCATCACTTGTGTTATATCATTGTAATGTCTCGCACTCACATGAAACACAATATGTAGTGTAGCCCATTACTGAATTCAAATCGGAGTGGAAGAAAAAGAAGTCGATTCATATATAAATCCTATTATGTTTTATTTTGCTGGGTAATTATCCTATTGAAAAAGGATAACCAGATATGTAATCATTGGGATAATCTCATCAAAGAAATTGCTAAGTATTGAATATATTTCAGAGTTCACTGATTACCACATCAGATGTCCCTGATGCTTGAGAATTTCTCCAAATTTTCTTGTTTCTGTAGTTGCCGTGGTCATCCTGGCCCCCAGCAGTACACCGATGCGTTAGGCGTGAGGTTTAAGGACTGAACCACAACCAAGGAATAGCACAACTTCTTGCAAAGAACACTAGCACCCACCTACATGACACTACCCACTGACCCCACATACATCCACTTATACAGACATTGTCACTAATATCTACAAAATACCCACTCATATACCCATACAAAATACCCACTCACCTACCCAAACAAAATACACACTCATATACCCATACAAAATACCCACTCACCTACCCATACAAAATACCCACACACTTACCCAAACAAAATACCTACAAAATACAGACTACTCATACACAACCATACACCAGCACACTATCACAAAGCTTAGCCCAGACAGCGACACCACCACGTTCACTATCACCACCTCCACCACAACTACAACCCACTTGTACCAATACATTTGTACCCGCACACAAACCCCTCCCCACTTACGTTCACTCTTACATATCCACCACACACAACTATCCACCCGTGCACTGCCATCCTTACCACTAATCCACACAATATCCACATACCCACCATCAACCCGCTACCCCCGAAATCCTGGCCCATCCATCCTCGCATCATTTCCTCAAGATTGAGCCATCCATAAGGCTCCCGAAACTAATCATCAAGGAGAATAATTATGCAACGAATGGTATTAAATAGCACGACCTAACAATAGGGTTCATAACTCAATTACATCGTCGATAACACCAACTTGGTTTTGCTGGTCCTCGGAACAGCGGCTTCCTCGGTACATTGCCAGGTAGAACAAGAGCGAGCGCAGATACTTGGGGGTCATGCGTTTAATTGTGCATGGTCAATACGTGTTCCGCCATGAAGGCCTTTCATGCCTCCATGTCACGGGAAATTAGACCTTCCCCAGACGCTGATTATATATGGGTGTAAGTAATTGATGTGTTTGTGTGCGCATTGATGTTATTTAAGAGCGAGTTGCATGAATATCAACCACCCCCCTCCGCTCACCTCCCCTCCCTCCGTTTGGTCATGACTGAGATGCTGGTAATGCCAGTCTTCTGTAATGTAAAATAATGTAATCATCAGCAGCTTACATGGCTGGCCGACATACACCAGCCCTGGAGGATTAACATACCACCTATGAAAATAGATCGCGAGAAATAGACATCCTGCTGGTGATATTTCATCAAGGGAATAAAAAGCCGTTCCATCCGTAGCCAAGGTTTTTGTCCATATCCTCGAGAATAGCGAGTTATCACAGCGGCCGGCCCGTGTTTACGTCTGGGAGCAATATGGCCGACCAGCAGGATCAACAACTCGGGGAAACTCATTATTCAAGAAGCTCACACGTCAGAATCAAATAAACTGTTTATTTGGCTATATACACACGTTATATGAATCATCACCAAGGAATGTTAGTATATATATATATATATATATATATATATATATATATATATATATATATATATATATATATATATATATATATATATATATATATATATATATATATATAATTATATTATATGTATATAGATTCATTACACTTGATCGCCGTTTCCCGAGTCAGCGAGGTAGCGCTAGGAAAAAGACGAAGAACAGCTGATCCACTCATATGCACACACACACACACACACACACACACACACACTGACAGTTATATTTCTCTCTTGTGTTTCCCCTGATGATGTGATTATTACACGAAAGTGCGCTTGGGAACATATCGTGTTTCATTTTCCCAGTGGACTCATAGACACAGACTTTTGAATATATAAACATTTACATATATATACTTGCTTGCCTTCATCCAATTCTGGCGCTGCCCCGCCCAACAGGAAAGCCCCTACTTCAGCAAGGTAGCTCCAGGACCGTAGACAATTAAAAGACTACATTAGCTCACACTCAGTCTTAAGCTTTCATGTGGAATGCACCGAAAACCACAGCTCCCTATTCACATCCAGGCCCCACAGAACTTTCCATGGTTTACCCCAGACGCTTCACATGCCCTTGTTCGGTCCATCGACGGCACGTCGACCCAGGCACACCACATAGTTCCAATTCATTCTTTTCCTTGCACTCCTCTCACCCTACTGTACGTTCAGGCCCAGATCACTCAAAATCCTTTTTCACTCTATCTTTCTACCTCCAATTTGGTCTCCCGTTTCTTGTTCTCTCCACCTCTGACACATGTATCCTCTTTGTCAACCTTTCCTCACTCATTCTCTCCATATTTCCAAACCATTTCAACACACCCTCTTCTGCTCTCTCAACCACACTCTTTTCATCACCACACACCTCTCTTACACTTTCATTATTTACTTGATCAAACCACCCCACACCACATATTGTCCTCATACATTTCATTTCCAACGCATCTACCATCCTCCGCACAACCCTATCTATAGCCCATGCCTCGCAACTATATAATATTGTTGCAACCACTATTCCTTCAAACGTATCCATTTTTGCTCTCCGAGATATCGTTCTCTCCTTCAACACACTCTTCATTGCTCAAAGAACCTTCGACCCCTCTCTCACCCTGTGACTCACCTCCGCTTCCGTGGTTCCATTCGCTGCTAAGTCCACTCCCAGATATCTAAAACCCTTCACTTCCTCTAATTCCTTTCTTTTCCATTCAAACTTACGTCCCAACTAACTTGTCTCTCAATCCTGTTGAACTTAATAACCTTGCTCTTATTCATATATATATATATATATATATATATATATATATATATATATATATATATATATATATATATATATATATATATATATATGAAGGCTGATTCGTGTGAGAAACCGCAGAAGCTTTTGACTGAGTCTGGTAGTGTGTGAAAGAAGAAAGCTGAGAGTAAATGTGAATAAGAGCAAGGATATTAAGTACAGTAGGGTTGAGGGATAAGTCAATTGGGAGGTAAGTTTGAATGGAGAAAAACTGGAGGAAGTGAAGCGTTTTAGATATCTGGGAGTGGATTTGGCAGCGGATGGAACCAAGGAAGCGGAAGTGAATCATAGGGTGGGGGAGGGGGCGAAAATTCTGGGAGCATTGAAAAATATATGGAAGTCGAGAACATTATCTCGGAAAGCAAAAATGGGTATGTTTGAAGGAATAGTGGTTCCAACAATGTTATATGGATGCGAGGCGTGAGCTATAGATAGAGTTGTGCGGAGGAGGGTGGATGTGCTGGAAATGAGATGTTTGAGGATAATATGTGGTGTAAGGTGGTTTCATCGAGTAAGTAATAATAGGGTAAGAGAGATGTGTGGTAATAAAAAGAGTGTGGTTGAGAGAGCAGAAGAGGGTGCTTTGAAATGGTTTGGTCACATGGAGAGAATGAGTGAGGAAAGATTGACGAAGAGGATGATATGATGATATATGTATCAGAGGTGGAGGGAACGAAGAGAAATGGGAGACCAAATTGGAGGTGGAAAGATGGAGTGAAAAAGATTTTGAGTGATCGGGGCCTGAACATGCAGGAGGGTGAAAGGCTTGCAAGAAATAGAGTGAATTGGAACGATGTGGTATACCGGGGTCGACGTGCTGTCAATGGATTGAACCAGGGCATGTGAAGCGTCTGGGGTAAACCATGGAAAGTTTTGTGAGGCCTGGATGTGGAAAGGGAGCTGTGGTTTCGGTGCATTATCACATGACAGCTAGAGACTAAATGTGAACGAATGTGGCCCTTGTTGTCTTTTCCTAGTGCTACCTCGCACACATGAGGGGGTAGGGGGTTTTTATTTCATGTGTGGCGGGGTTGCGATGGGAATGAATAAAGGCAGACAGTATGAATTATGTACACGTGTATATATGTATGTATATGTTGAGATGTATAGGTATGCAGATTTGCGTGTGTGGACGTGTATGTATATGCATGTGTATGTGGGTGGGTTGGGCCATTCTTTCGTCTGTTTCTTTGCGCTACCTCGCAAACGCGGGAGACAGCGACAAAGCAAAATAAATGAAATACATAAATATGTATATATATATATATATATATATATATATATATATATATATATATATATATATATATATATATATATATATTTTTTTTTTTTTTTTTTTTGCTTTGTCGCTGTATCCCGCGTTTGCGAGGTAGCGCAAGGAAACAGACGAAAGAAATGGCCCAACCCACCCCCATACACATGTATATACATACGTCCACACACGCAAATATACATACCTACGCAGCTTTCCATGGTTTACCCCAGACGCTTCACATGCCCCGATTCAATCCACTGACAGCACGTCAACCCCGGTATACCACATCGCTCCAATTCACTCTATTCCTTGCCCTCTTTTCACCCTCCTGCATGTTCAGGCCCCGATCACACAAAATCTTTTTCACTCCATCTTTCCACCTCCAATTTGGTCTCCCTCTTCTCCTCGTTCCCTCCACCTCCGACACATATATCCTCTTGGTCAATCTTTCCTCACTCATTCTCTCCATGTGCCCAAACCATTTCAAAACACCCTCTTCTGCTCTCTCAACCGCGCTCTTTTTATTTCCACACATCTCTCTTACCCTTACGTTACTTACTCGATCAAACCATATATATATATATATATATATATATATATATATATATATATATATATATATATATATATATATATATATATATATATATATATATATATATATATATATATATATATATATATATATATATATATATATTTATATATCATCTTCATAACTAGTCAGCTCACTCTTGGTTGTTTGAAGACAAGGAAGGTAAGTGAGTCAGTCATTTCTTCAACCTGTGGTAACAGAGGAGGTACCTACCTGGCTGGTACCTGTTGGTGGTATGGCTAACGTAAATTGTAAACCACTGGCTGACCGTTGCTACCTGGCAACACTGCTCCTCCTCCACCTCCTCTTCCTCCTCCGTCTTCTGCCCCTTCTTTCTCCATTATTCCTCTTTCTCCTCCCGTTTCTCCTTCCACCCTTACCCTTTTCTCTATTCTCAGCTATATCTCTTGCAGTTTTTACCCTATTCCTTCCTCTCCCGTCTTTCCTTGTTGTTCAGAATTATCCCTTTGGTTTCTTTTGTTTTTCAAAGGCTCTTAAAGTTTCTTGCTGCAGAATTATAGTTTTCAATCCCATCCCTATTTCTCAATTGTCTTTTCTTTTTTTTTAAAGTTTATATATATACATGTATGACTGTACTGGCGCAGTGTTGTTGGATCATTACAGACACAGCACACTTGGCACCGTATCACAACCAGCAGCTTCGGGCTCGGGTCGAAACTGGTACCACTTTTACTGAGGGATTCAACCAGCAACGGAGCCCGGGGTCCCAACGAGGCTGGTTGATTTAGTGGAAGAGATCAGAAACTCGTAGATTAGTGTGGTAAGAATAGAGAGAGACGCAGATGTTTCGAAAATATGATCTAATCTCCCCATGTTACTAAGAAAGCGTAGATAATGTCAGATAATGGATTTGAAGCGTAATATTTTTTTCAAGTATGTTCTTGAACGTATCTATGGTACTACTAAATCATTCCATACAGCTGACAATTATAGTAAGAAAATTACTTTTCCTACAAAACAGAACGTTTTCGTACAAGTTTGATTCGATTACTACCAATGAAATCAGACGAATCTATCTATAATCAACTTGTTAGCTTGAGATTATCGGAGCCTTTGATGATTTTGAACAAGTTAGTTAGGTCAACTTTTAACCTTTTCGCTTCTAAGCCAGACAAAGTCGTTCACTTGGCTTTTATGTGATTTGTTTCTCTGAGAAACGTCTTGGTAGCTTGACTTTGTGCCCTCTCCATTCCCTCTGTCTTTTTCTTCTAGTTGGATAACTAAAGCCAAATACAATCTTCAAGACTGGGGTACATCAGTGAGCTGCAAAGAGTGAAGAAAATTTCCCTTGACTTGAGGTCGATAACCTTACGTATGAATTCTGAGTTTTTTTTTTTTTTTGGCCCCCTCTACTACTTCCATGCATTGTTTACTTAGCTTGGAGTCACCAGAGATTATAGATGTAGATTTTTGTACCCGGCATAGTATAGTCTGCGAATTTCGGTAGCTTATAGTGCAGCCCATTATAGGTATCACTAATATGATGTATGAGAAAGAATACGTCCCAAGAAAGATCCTTTTAGCACACCACTTGCTACGTCTAACTGTTTTGAGACTTGACCATTAATTGTTATTCTCTACGTTGTTTCGACCAGTGTCTTAACCAATGAAGCACAACCCCCTTCTATGGAATACCATATCTATAACATGTGATTTGACTTTTGCTGGTAACCTTTTGATGCGTACTTTTCCTGTTCACCAGCATTACGAAGTATTGAAAGTGACCTCAAAAGTAATTTGGCGATAATCGTTTGCACCAGACTTTTCTCCATCTCCAACATTATGAACGAGATCCTCGTTTATAGCAAGAAATACTCGTTGTGAGTAGGTTTCGAAACTAATGGGATTAGAGCAATATTAAGTAAACTTAGGTAGAGCCCACACTCGGAGCTACTGGAAGGGGATTCTCCCCACGTACATTTCAGTATGTTAAAATCTCTTACAATTAATGTATTGTTTTCATTGCTATCTTCTACCACTGGTGATTGTGCAGGAGGGCTATATACTACTCTTGCTGTTATTTTCTTACGAAACTCATATTTGATTTGTACAGAAAAGGAGTCACTTTTATTAACAGCTACAAAATACTTCATCATAGGATTGAGATGAACCTTATCAAAGAAAAAGACACCACCAGACACTTTATTTCCTCTATCCATGTTGCAGAGATTGCACTCAGAAATTACATATTTTGCAAGAAAATTTCTATGTCTTAAATGTAACCAAGGTTCAGAAATGTCAGTTATATCGTAATGCTCTTTCGTTGCAAATGTCTGTAACACTGAAAATTTTTTGCGTATATTCCATTTCTTAACGTGAAATACTCTGATAAATGACTGATACTTATGGTCATTAGTAAGTTTAAAACCTACTAGTATGTGTGTGTGTGTGTGCAGTAGTGGCAGTGGGAGGGAACCCGTCTATTTAAACTTGGTCTGTAACCTCGATATGACAGGTCCTGCCGTGTTCAGTACCTGCCTTCTTCCCTGTTTCTGTCTGGGATGTGAACTATTCTGATTTTTTGTGTGTTTATCCCTACCTGCACCAGCTGACCTGTTCTGCTATGTTCCCCTCACTGCCTCGTTCTCCACCTCTACCTGTAAGGTGACCTCTACGACCTGGAAAGTGACCTCTTGCTGCCCTACTCCGCTATGTTCTCTACCTGCAACGAACTTCTGACCTCTAGCTAACATACTCTGTCACGTTCTCTTACAAAATCAGTTCCTCTCTTGAGTTTAGCATGCATATTTCTATCGGATAAGTAAATCAATGCGCCATACCCTGTACTTGTTAAGAGGCTGACTAATCTCCGTTACAACCTTCTCCACCGACTTCGCCAAAGCCAGGACACCTGCCCTAGATAAATGAACCCCAACCCTAGCATACATAGCATTTGACCCATAAAAAGCATCCCAGTATTCTATAAATGTCACCTTTCTATCGGAAAGTACCTAATCAGATTGCAATATACACCAATTTGCCCTTGATAACGACTGACCTTCAACTCCTCAGCGAGGCAGAACATCATATAGTACTGGAACCTTACCCTTGCTCCCGATCCTATCTATAGCTAATCTGTACCTACCTATCAAACCCTCACACCTGATATTTCCAACGTCATTGCCTCCTACATTAAGGCAAACGATGGGCTTGTTCCATTTCCTGACAAACTGTCATCCATTAGGTCCTTCTGATACTGGTTCTCTTTCTCGAGCCGAACATATCTCCTCTCTCATCTTGGCCCTGTGCGATATCTCAGAATGGGGGAGGTAGTAACCTGGTGAAATTCTCTTGCACAATAAATTCAATATCACGGTTCATCTCTCTAATAACATAAATGTGTTGGACATAACCATATCCTCTACACTATCTTGGAAACTCTATATATGTAACATAGAGTATAGTTCCTTAAAGATGAGTGTAGTATAGATGCCATTATAATTTTTCTTGTGAGCATCTATTTCATATCTACAGTGGTTATACTTGCCCAAGTGTAGAGTACTCCTCACATGACTGAGGTGGTTCTTCGTTCACCTGTCTATTAGCCAGTGTGAAATCAAAAGCCTTCTGTCTCATTAATTCTTCATACGTCACTTCTCTTCAGTTAGCCTTCTCCTTATGATATGATGTTGCTGTAGTCTCTCAGCTCAACAGATTATATTTTTGGCCAGTGTTCTCTTGAACCATGTAGTTGCGTCCCTGCCACCAAGGTCGAAACCTGAGGCGCGCGTCTGGATACTGCTTACCGGCCACTCGAGGATTAACCGTTATGATCCTCCCTTCTTCCCTCGAAGAGCCAAGCTATGGAATGCTCTTCCTCCTCTCTCCTCTCTCCTCTCCCCCTTCTTGTAACCTTTCTATTTTAGAGTCAGGTCAGTAAACAACCGTGGAGCCATGATGAAGTTTCACATTTATTCTTATCTATATTTTTCCTTGTAGCCGAGGTGGGTTTTGACTGGGGCATGCGCGTGCCATGTTGGTCGAAATGAAGAAAAAATAAGTAATTTTACGCATCATTAAGGTTGACATTATAATCAGGATAGCCGAGAATTGCGTTATATTGATCTTCAACATATGAATAGAATTATAAAGTTGAGGCTTAATGACTGACGAGGAACAATGAGTGATCATATCTTTAAGGTCATTAACATATACCACCCAGCTCCCAGGCCAACCAACACCCAAGCCACCCAGCTCCCATGCCACCCAACTCCCAAGTCACCCAGCTCCAATGCCACCTAGCTCCCAAAATGGAGAGAATAAACTCAGGCTCAATAATCGTAGCAGACATTTTCTTGACCTAAAATGACGAAGTGGATGAGTCATATCATATCACAATGGGATAGATGTTATGAGCTTCCAGAAAACTGTTAAAGTGTTTCGGATGATACTGTATGATTGTGTATGTATCATCATAAATCTGTAGTAACTCAAGATGAATTTAAGTTAGTAAGGCGTTTTGCATATGATTTTTCGTATATGCTCATCTGTGTGGGTTTTAAGATGACGTCCCTTAACAGCAAAACACGGGAGGTGGGTCACTGGAAATACTGAGAAGACTGTTCCGTGGTCCTGATATTGCTTAACTAATCGGTTACCTCATGTCTCATCTGTAATATTCTTGAACACCGGAGTTCTCTTCATCACTTACGAACTGAGACAGTTTATGCCACACATTGTATATAATATTCATGTTTATCTGCCGATGACTTTTGGAGTGTTTAATTACCTGTTGTGCTCCTCAGGTTGTTTTCAGAATCCATATTCTAAGCTTATAATTTTCCAGTCTAGCCTTGACCAATTGATTTTAAGCATTCAGGTTCTAGGAAATGTTACGGTGATTCATTCATTATCACGAAAAATAATTAGATAAGAAGAGGACAAGAAATGTAATATAAGGCTTGAACTCGTATTCCATATATTTGGAAAATAGAATCTGAAGTATATGAATGTATTATATCAGTGGTGAATAAACTGTTTACTGTTTACATGGGGTGTTGTTAACCTCTGGAATATGAGGGTACGACCCTTGATCATGACGGTACGACCCTTGATCATGACGGTACGACCCTTGATCATGACGATACAACCCTTGATCATGACGGTACGACCCTTGATCATAACGGTACGACCCTTGATCATGACGGTACGACCCTTGATCATGACGGTTCGACCCTTGATCATGACGGTTCGACCCTTGATCATGACGGTACGACCCTTGATCATGACGGTACGACCCTTGATCATGACGATACGGCCCTTGATCATGACGGTACGACCCTTGATCATGACGGTACGGCCCTTGATCATGACGGTACGACCCTTGATCATGACGGTACGACCCTTGATCATGACGGTACGACCCTTGATCATGACGATACGGCCCTTGATCATGACGGTACGACCCTTGATCATGACGGTACGGCCCTTGATCATGACGGTACGACCCTTGATCATGACGGTACGACCCTTGATCATGACGGTACGACCCTTGATTATGAGAGTTCGACCCTTGATCATGACGGTACGACCCTTGATCATGACGGTACGACCCTTGATCATGACGGTACGACCCTTGATCATGACGATACAACCCTTGATCATGACGATACGACCCTTGATCATGACGGTACGACCCTTGATCATGACGGTACGACCCTTGATCATGACGGTACGACCCTTGATCATGACGGTACGACCCTTGATCATGAGAGTTCGACCCTTGATTATGACGGTACGACCCTTGATCATGACGGTACAACCCTTGATCATGACGGTACGACCCTTGATCATGACGGTACGACCCTTGATCATGACGGTACGACCCTTGATCATGAGAGTTCGACCCTTGAGTATGACGGTACGACCCTTGATCATGACGGTACGACCCTTGATCATGACGGTACGACCCTTGATCATGACGGTACGACCCTTGATCATGACGGTACGACCCTTGATCATGAGAGTTCGACCCTTGATCATGACGATACAACCCTTGATCATGACGGTACGACCCTTGATCATGACGGTACGACCCTTGATCATGACGATACGACCCTTGATCATGACGGTACGACCCTTGATCATGACGATACGACCCTTGATCATGACGATACAACCCTTGATCATGACGATACGACCCTTGATCATGACGATACAACCCTTGATCATGACGATACAACCCTTGATCATGACGGTACGACCCTTGATCATGAC
>NC_092238.1:14268808-14333808 GCF_036320965.1 Panulirus ornatus | reverse complement strand
ACTTTGCACTTATCGATATTAAAAATTCCTTTGCCACTCATGAGCCCAGTTCACCAGCTCAAGTTCATTTGTTGACTTTAATGCCAGTTCTATATCATCAGCAAATTTTGATGTCTTACAATGCAGCCCATTGTCACTATAATTAATATATATGAGAAGAAGAACCGGTCCCAAGACTGATCCTTGAGGCACACCACTTGTTACGTCTAACCATTCTGAGACTTGACCATTAATCATTACTCTTTACGGCCAGTTAAACAGTTTCCTATCCATTGAAGTACAACACATTTCTGCCATGTGCCTTAAGTTTTGCAAGCAATATTTGACGCGGAACCTAATCGAAAATATTTTGAAAGTGTAGATATAAAACACTGCTCTACTCTCGTCATACATTTAGATTATGTCATAAAAGAAATCAAGATTGTTTTTCGGACATGAGTGATTTCGTCGAAAACTATGATGAGAATCGTTTTTTAAGTGGTGGTCTTCTAAATGGTTTACAATTCTATCTCGAATGATGATTTCTATAAGTTTTCCAACTACAGACGTTAGGCTAACAGAGCGATAATCTTTGTGGAGTAACTTACTATCTTTTCTGAACATCGATGCTACACTTGCCGAACTTCCATTCATCTGGAACTTATTGTGTATCAAGTGACTTATTGAAAAGTGCATTCAAAAGCTTAACTGTCTTATTTTTCGCCTCTTTCATTGTTATAAGATAAAACTTATCAGGACCTCCCGTTTTGTTTATGTCCATATGGAAGGGAAGACATTTTTGGTGACTCCTTATCCGTCATTTTTTTTCTCCTTCATTGCAGGTAATTCTCCAGCGAGACATTCCTCTCTTCCTGAATCCATTAGCTTCACGCCTTGGCGTTGTGTGTCCTGGTTCAGTAAGTCAAAACACCTGTTTTACAATTCTCTCTCTCTCTCTCTCTCTCTCTCTCTCTCTCTCTCTCTCTCTCTCTCTCTCTCTCTCTCTCTCTCTCTCTCTCTCTCTCTCTCTCTCTCTTTTCAGGCCTTAAATCTTATTTTACGGGATCGGAGGACATACATTATCCATTCGAATTTCTGCGATAAAGCCTTGCAGGAATTAATGCCATCATTTCATTGCAAGATAGATGGGGATCATTTGCATACGCTCCCGAATGTCGACTTGTTGTCATGTTTGTTGAGCAGTTGTGGCTAAATAAAGGCGAAGTCCAGCGGCATATCTAGATCAGTACACATCAAGGAATCATTCTATTTCGACTGATATATCGAAATATAAAAATCTAGATGCAATTTCTCAAACAAGAGATGCGATATCTAAATATATATATATATATATATATATATATATATATATATATATATATATATATATATATATATATATATATATATATACATAAAAAAAGGAAAATTTTATGAATTTAGAAATTCAGTGTCATAAAAATTTAAGAGGCAATTTCAATACAGAGGTTAGTTCCCTCAAGGTTTGCCCATCTTAGTTCACTGGCCAACACGTCTGGTTACGAGCGGTTTGTTGGATCCTTTTTATTATACTTTCAGGAGAAGATAACTGGTTGTGTCACGCGACTCTGGCCATGATGAGTAGTGGTCTGATCCTGTCCACACACCAGACTCCACCTCCTCCACCACCACCACCCACGGCTCTGGATTATACTTCACTAGACCACAAGCTTTCCTGCACCTGCAGCTTATTGAGCGTGATGACAAGCTTCTCCTGGAGCTTTCAGCTTGCTGAACCTAATAACAAGCTTTCCTGCACCTGCAGCTTATTGAGCGTGATGACAAGCTTCTCCTGGAGCTTTCAGCTTGCTGAACCTAATAACAAGCTTTCCTGCACCTGCAGCTTATTGAGCGTGATGACACGCTTCTCCTGGAGCTTTGAGCTTGCTGATGACAAGCTTTCCTGCACCTGCAGCTTACTGAAACTGATGGCAAGCTTTCTTACAGCTTTGAGCTTATTGAACTGAATGACAAGCTTTCTTGCAGCTTGAGATCATTTAACTTGATGACAAGCTTTCCTACAGTTTTGAGCTTATTTAACTTGATGACAAGCTTTCCTACAGTTTTGAGCTTATTGAACTAAATGGCAAGCTTTCCTGCAGCTTGAGCTTATTTAACTCGATGACATGCATTCCTAAAGCTTGAACCTGTTACACCTAGGGTCAGTTTTTTCTATAACACGAGGTTATTACACCTGATGGCAAGCTTTAATGCAAGTTTGATTTATTGAAACAGACGACAAGCATTAATGCAGCTTGAGGTTATCAAACCTGCCATCAAGTATTTATGCACCTGAATCTTACCAAACCTGGCACACAGCAGGCTCACTCACTGCATAGGGAGCATTTAGGCCCTCAAGAGGGAGTATGACGCCTAGAGACAAACCTACCAGTGTCTCTCCCCCACCATGATCATGTGCCAGGCTGCCGCTCACCCTGGCCCACCTACTGCTCCACACACCGACCGCACCCTACCCTCACTCCTGGTGGACTTAGTTATCTTTTTTTACAGAGCGTTACCTCTTGAAGACAACACTGCATAAGATGTCGACATATTCATTTCATCTAAGTTCAGTTACATTAGGTTTGAATAAGGGATCTTACATATGTGATAGTTTTGAAAGCTTTGGTTCAAAACAAGATATTCCAGCAACGTCATTTAAACCTCATATAGGTCAAAAGAGGTTCGGTTGTTATATTTGGTTAGATTTGGTTAGGGAGTGCCACTCTAGTGTGTCTAAGTTTTGGAAAGCATAAATTCTATGTTTGTTATCGTCAGGTCTTGGGAAATCTGTCTTCGTCAGGTCTTGGTGAATACTTTGTTCTAATAGTTTTTGGGTGAATATCTTGGCCTTTGTTTTTGATTCCCAAGTCGAACGCTAGTTTACGTGAAGTGTGAACTTCCGTCTCACTGGAGATCTGTGTGGTCGTCTTGCATTATGTTTACGTTGATAACTCACTGAGGTAGCTGGGCCGCAGAGCGCCCTGGTATTCCTCCACTGAGCATATCAGGTAAACAGGCACATGTCACTGACTCACACCGTGATCACAACCTGCCTCACGTCTTGCTGGAGTATAGCGTGTCGTCGGCGAGACATTTGGTTGAGAGGAACCTATCATGACAAGACGGTCATCAAAATAACTGGGCAAGAATTCTCTCTCGAACCAATCAGTGATAGTGGCTTGCCACCGATGGTGCTCACTTGCCATCGGCGGCTGACCTGATGGCACTAGGGATGCCCGTCTTCGGGCCTCATCTGTCGCCGTTGTTCGCATCGCTTGAGCACCAGCAACGCGGTGTGGTCCTGCCAAGGTCACATATGTGAGAAGCTGAAGGTGCAGCACTGGGCACTGGGACCGTCGAGCCACATAACACAGTACCTGATTGGACACAGCGGCTGATCCAGTCCTGACGTGTCATTGGCTGACATGATGAAGGTCAACTGAACCACCAATAGGAGAGGAATGAACACAAAAAAAACAAAAACATGACGGATGTAAATGATTACTAGGTTAAAGGAGCCATTACCCGATCTCTTTGCGATGTCCATGTCTGATATGCGTAACACAGAAGTAGACGTGCAGAGGTGTGCCTCATCATGAGTGTAAATATATGCCCGAGTGAGTATGAGTGTCTTGCTAAGTGGCCGTGTCTATACGCGCCCGTAAGGACCCGGCAGATAACCCCCCCCCCCCCCCCCCTGTATAATTCTGGTGTTAATTTGTAAGTTGTGTAGGATCTGGTGGGTTGGCCGGGCCGGGAACCATACCCCCCCCCCCCCCTCTCCCACCAGTAAGATATGCGAGGAGGGTGGATATGAGCGGCGCTGAATATCATGCATTGTCTGGGCTCAGCCACACTGTAGGGCCGGCCTAGCGCGGCTTTGTTTCGTCAATTAACGAAGGCAGTAACAACTCGGGAACGACAATGAGTTCCAGTTTTAGCCTGGCGAAGGCATGCTACCAGACGCTCTCAGCCGGGCTGGAGGAGGCATTATGTTGTTGGCTGGAGGACACGCCTTGTCTCATCCTCAGCCCGAGAGACCACTCCGCTGCTTTGGTAATTACTCCCCGTCACTACTTGAGCAGCGACGCCCTCACTGCCGTATGACTTGGGTGCACGACTCCTCTCGCTCTCCGTCAGGCGCAAGACGTGTCTGTCTGTCTATCTGAATGTCTTCCTGGAAGTCTCTGCTGCGCCTCTCTTGTCAGCCTGAGAGGTTGTGCTTTTATCTGTCTGTAAAGCTGAGCGTCTTATTGTGAGCCTGAATGCCATCCTGTCTCTTTCTAAGTCCTTTCGTTTGTCTGTCCTTCTGCAAGGTTGTGCTTGTGGGTGTCTCTCTGTACGGTTGTGTATGTACCTCTGTCTATATAAAGCTGTAATTGTATTATTCTTTCTCCTTTAGACAAGGGTCTGTCTGTCTGTCTGTCTGAAAGACGATAGGTTTCGCTCTCTTTCTGACTCTATCGTTTTCTGTCTCTAAAAAGCTTTGCGTTTATCTGTTATTCCATAAGGATGTGTGTACGTCTGTAAGGCCGTGCGTGTGTTTCTCCCTAAAGCTGTATGTAGTTGTTTGTTCCTTTGAGGTCTTATAGAACTTTCTGTCTCTTTAGGTTTTGCCTGTCTCTGTTCTGTTGCACGTCTGTCTGTTTCGTGTATGTTTGTGTCTGTCTGTCGCCTATGGTTCGTATGCCACCTTGGAGGTTGTGCTTCTGTGTGTGTGTGTGTGTGTGTGTGTGTGTGTGTGTGTGTGTGTGTGTGTGTGTGTGTGTGTGTGTACTTACCTACTTGTGCTGCACGGGGAGGGAGTAATGCAGTCGTAGGACCTGATCTCTTGTGTGTTTACTATTTGTGTTTTATGGGGAGAGAGTGTTGCACTCATGTTAACCACGTCTTCTGAACCTTGTATGTATATGCCATGTCTTTACTCCTGTGTATGTATGTACACACACACACACACACACACACACACACACACACGCAAGCCTATGCCAGGTACCCATTCTATCAATCAGCCATTAAGGGAGGATGAACAGCTGGGTGGGCTGTGGGCCACTGCTACGGTCCGTGCATGCGTGACGGGTAGCAACGCTAACCGCTACACCAGGGAGGTCCCTGTGTGTGTGTGTGTGTGTGTGTGTGTGTGTGTGTGTGTGTGTGTGTATGTGTGTGTGTGTGTGTGTGTGTGTGTGTGTGTGTGATATCTATTTGTTTACGGACAGTCTTACACTCGTGTTGCCCCGTCTCTTAACCTTGTGCGTATGTACCATGTCTTTAATGTAAGTATGTACACACACACACACACACGCAGACACCCTATCCTGTGTGTGTGTGTGTGTGTGTGTGTGTGTGTGTGTGTGTGTGTGTGTGTGTGTGTGTCTTTGTATCTGTTTCGTCCCGTGTGTATCTCTGTGCCTGGAAAACTACATGTCCGTCTTTCTACCTTTGTGTTTCCTCAGTAATTGTGAAATCAGTGTTTTCCACTCATTACCTCATGTGTTTTAATTACATGTCAGGAGTATATTTTCCAGTGAAAATGCAAGGAAGAATTTTTTGTTAAAGTCTGCCTGTTCCTGGCAGCGATGGGAAAATATTGGACATCGACCAGAGAGAGTACGACTTGTCAGTACGTCCGTCTTTTTACTAACCAGGAGAGGCAGTTCCCAGACGGCTCATTAGTATTGGGACGAGCGCCTGTACGAAAGAGAGAGAGAGAGAGAGAGAGAAAAAAAAAAGAAATATGGACGCAAACTAGAAGCATCTCTGTAGCTTGGCGCACCGAGACAACCCAGAAGGATTCATGTACAGGAAGATGAGGCTGACGCTGGAGGTGTAATACACCAGTTTGCTCCGACCAGAGAGAGAGAAAAAAAGGAGAGTAATGGAGAACAGAACCACGGCATTAGGGAGGGAGGCCGGGTAGGTTCTTGTTAATGGTGTGGACACTGAAATAGACCCTTTAGCGTTGCATGCTGGTGGACACCCAACACCCATCTAGTCTTCTGATGTTACCACACAACACCCTCGTCTGTTGTTCTCTGTCCGAGACAACACATTCCTCTGCAGTTCTGAGATAACATACACCTTTTATTGTTATGAGTCGGAGACAACATAATCCTCTTGTTTTGAGCCAGAGACAATACATTCGTCTCTTCCTAAGATTCTGAGACTGTTATATTGTTCTGAGTCTCAGACAACACACTGCTACTCACAATCTGAGACAACACACTCCTCTATTGTTTTAAAATAGAGACGAAACATTCTCTGTTGTTCTGAGCTTGCAACACAAAACTTCTCTAGTGTTTGAGCATAAGATACACAGGAACACAAAGGAATTAAATAGCAACAGACCAAGGGGTTCTTTTGAGGCCGTTTGTGAAAGTGGATGATATCAGAAACTCACAGATTAATGTGGTAAAAGTTAGAAGGCATAGAGATAATTCAAGGAGAATAATCTACAATTTATAATTGTGACTGAGGAGACACAGATAATGTAAGACGTGGATCTGAAGCGAAGTAATTATCAAGTCTATTCTTAAACGTACCTATTTTACTGCTTTCAAACTTTCTAACAGCCAAATCACTCCTTATGTTTACAATCCTGTTGAAGAAAAAGCACTTCGCCTCATTCGATGTAAATCAGACGAATTGAATCTTAAGTAATTTGATATAGCAAGACTATCAAGCCTTCTATATTTCTGAATCATTCTATCAAATCACCTCTAAACTTTCTCTTTTCTAAAGTAGATAGTTTCAAGTCGTACAATCGACTCTCGTAGGATTTGTTTCTTAGTCCGGGAATCAGCAGCTCGACGCTGTGCTCTCCCCATTCTGTCTATGTCTTTTTTCAGGTATGGTAACCAAATCTGAACACAGTGTTCAAGATGCGGATGACCCTCTGAATTCTAGAGAGTGAGGATGATTTCCCTGGACTTAGATTTGAAGTTTTTATTTATGAAACCAAAAGTTTTGTTCGCTCTTTTCACTGCTTCTGTGAACTGCTTACTTGGTTTTAAGTCAACAGAGATAATTACACCTAAGGCTTTTTCCTCATTTACCTTTTGCAGTTCATCAGAATTCATACCGTAGCTTGAATTTTCCTTTTTATCTCCAATAAGTAAAACTTAACATTCATTGACGTCAGTATTCATTTGCCGTCCATGAACCCATTCCATCAGTTCGTCTATGTCAGTTTGAAGCTGTAGACGTTCGAGATCATTAGTAGATTTGTTTCCCAGGTTTGCATCATCGGCGAATTTCTATATCTTAAAATGTAGCCCATTATCAAGTATCATTGATATATTTGTGAAAGAGAACCGGTCCCAAGATTGATCCTTGTGGCACACCACTTGTCACGGTTAGTTATTCTTAGGCTTGACCGTTAATGACATCTCTTTCTTTGCGGCCAGACAACCAATTCTTATTCGCTAAAGTGTAGCCCCATCAATGCAATGTGACTTATTTTTTGATAGTAACCTCGATGCGGAGCCTCATCAAAATGTTTTTGAAAATTTAGATACATAATATCAACTGCTTTACTTTCGTCATACTTGATGATTATAATAACAAATTGATTAAGTGTATTTATCAGACATGAGCAATATTGTCGAAATTCATGCTGAGAATCATTAATTAAGTGGTGATTCTCCACATGGTTTATAATTCTATCTCGAATGATGGTTTCTATAAGTTTTCCAACTACGGACATAAAGTTAACGGGACTTTAATTTCTGGGCAGTGACTTATTATCATTTTTTTATGGCGTTGCTACACTGGCAAACTTCCATTCATCAGGAAATTTTCCACTGGAAAGTGACTTAGTGAGAAGGGCAGTTAAGAGCTTAACTATCTCATTCTTCGCCTCTTTCAATGTTCATGGATGAAGCTTATCAGGATCAGTTAGTTTATCTTTGAAGATATGTCTTCAGCTTTTATGGTAATGTGTTGAAGCACTCTCACCTCTCTTATTGGGACCTGGATTTTGTCTTCGATCGTGAACACAAATACAAAACCGTCATATAATGTTTTTGCCGTGGCTTCGTTGTCTTGAACCAAGTCACCCCTTTCCGTAATTGATAGACCTATATTGACTAAGTAATGACTCTATTGCATCTAGAATATCTATAAAACTCCTCAGGGTTTCTTCTGCTATTACCAGCAATATACGCTTCATACTGACGTTTACTTTGTCCCATAACTCTCGTGCTTCCTCCATGCAAATCTACATAACTTATTCTATCATGGTAGTTATTGGATTCTCTGAGTCTCTTATGAACTACTTCCATACACAACATCAATATGTATGCATATATATCTAGCTAGGGTTAGGATGCATCTAGCTTATAGGGACAAGACTGCAAGTCAAAATCAAACAGGGTTGCTCAACAAGTAAGCAAACACAACTGACACTTTTTACTCCACCGTTCTACCACGTAAGCTTAGTTTAGAAATAAACCGTCAATTACACGTATGTTCCCTCGACTGCTTTGAAGGTTTTCCTGGAGCTTTTCCAAGCTACCTGTGTTATTTTCATTGACCGTATCATTCCAGGTTGTCTGTCAAGAGCATTGCTAAGATCATTCAAAGTTGTACGCTTAAAATCTGGTTTTTTTTTTTTCTCTTCCCTGAATGTTATGTTGACATCATATTAACTTGTCGGTGAACGCAAAATTAGAGTCGACATTAACAACGACTACAACTTATGGGATTTAATGAGTAATAACAAAGAGCAGGGCACCACTCCTACTTCGTTTTTTCCTTATCCCTATTAAACAGTGTACCTTGGAACTGAGTGTTCGGCGAGGAGATATCTATTGTTGATATCTAACCAAGATTCGGATATGGTAATCATGTCATAATTTTTTTCTGACGCTGTTTGTCGTCAACTCTGAGTCTACTGGGTCTACTCCTCATGGGCTGCGTTTCTTGACCAAAACGCACATGTAGACTCACTAAGGAGGCTACCAGAACGCACACCTCCTACTTCACTCAGGTGTAGTCCGTCCTTCATAATCGTACCAGAACTTATGTAGAAATGCTGCCACGATTTTATGAACTCAACTTCTTCCTGAAAACAGAGGTTCATTGATGTACTATTTAGACTGAACGCCTTAATAAAGAGGATTTTCCCTGGTTCCGATCCTGGGAAGAACTGAAATCATAATATTATTTGTTTTATCTCGAAAACGTCCACTACACTACGGATATCTCTCCAATTGCCCCCTCCAATCTCTTTTTCAGTACATTGTTAGTACGTACATGATGAATAACCAATGTATTATCGTTAGCACCACCACATACCTGGTCTACTGTGTCGGCAACATCTTCTGTCCTGGACATTGGAAAACAAAAACGTTTACGGCGTGAGGAGTTTCTGGCGTAAAATTTAAAGATTCCTCCAGCTGTCCCCCGGATTATAGAGTCGACGACGAGCCTTACTTCGTGTTGTTCGTTGTCCCTAACATCACCCAAGGCATGAGTTCGATTTCTTTAAACATTAGCATCAAAGGTAATCGTGTATGGGATCTCCCACCTCGCCGCGCTCCCTGGACGGGTCAGATTTCTCTGATGAGAGCAGAAACATTACTCTGTGGTGTCTCATTCTTCACAGTGCTCCTGCTCGACGTTGATGGCTCCCTCCTTGATTCTCCCCACCAGCTGGTTTCGATGGCGTCCTGAGGGATATATATCATGCGTGTTAGAACAGTTATCTTATCAGTAGCTGTAGCCAGCTTTTCCTCAAGAGTCCGTCTGTCCACGCAAAACCTGCTAATCAAAGTCATCGCAAAATCATTGTAAAACTGAACGTCATACTTCCCACTGCATGCAGAACACTGTTGACCTGCTAATATGCTGACACGGTAAACAGAAATCATATTTTTACAAAAAATAAGGCCTCGTAAAAGATCTAAGAAAAGGTCACCGAATCTTCAACCTTATGAGCACTGGCCAAACTTCTTACACTTCAGGAACCCGGGTTACCTGGGTCTGTGGTGCCGTGTTTCCGAAACGTGTATATTTCCTTTTTTTATATCAGAGTATGTAGTACTGTTCAGCACTAGTATATGAAAAAAAAGTTGAAAAAAAAGAGATAGAAAAAAAACAAAAGTTCTGTCTCATGAGGTGAAGTGATAACTCACAAAAAAAAGCAATATTAGAGAAAATACACAACCTTTTAGGCTGGCTTTACGAGACTTCCACGAATCACCCTTCGCGAACCACTCTCTAGGTTTAATACTAATCTTGAACATAGACTGTTTAGTATGTGTTCATGATACTCAGCTTCACTATAACCTCATCTTCATTATAAAGGATATCCCTCACTGCTCACCAATTACACCCTCATCTTCCCTGATAGGGTCATAATCACTACGCCCTTAGTACTACACTCTCCATGATACCTAACCTTTAAGGACGAAGTCAGAGGTTAACTTTTTACACACACACACACACACACACACACACACACATATACACACACAGGAAGACGTGTACTCAACGCTGTTATTAACATGTAGACAGTGTAAGTCTGTCAGGGGTAACCGTGTACGGGTTAGCATTACTGACCATGACGCACTCATGGGCCGCTCGGGGTCGAGCCCGCATAGGTTCGAATCCAGACCGCAGGCAGGCGGCTCATAGTCAGACCTATCATTATCATTGATATCATAATAATCATTTAGGGTCTTCATACTTACTCTTTTTCATTTCTGGTATTTCAAACAGGTTCGGCTAAATGAAGATGGTGACAGAATTTCATAAACCAATGTGTAACTGTTACGACATTACTTTGCCGTAGTCAAATATCATATCTTAGATACTCAGAGAATATCCACACATGAATTTTCGATGTCTGAGAACAGTCCTTAGTACTCGAAGACAGTTTTATCTTTCGACTGGTTGATGCAGCTTAACGCTTTAATGACCCGTGCAGTTGATAGGCCTGAAACCCTAACAGCTAACCAGCCATGGGAAGTCCTAACGGGACTATGTATGTGTTCGGTGAGAGTGTGTATAGTGTTGGGTGCTTTTGGAATTGACTTGATCCCATGGAAAACCTGCTCATGATATTTCGATTCATGATTATAATTTGATGTTGATGTCTTTAATGACCTGGACATTCGGTACGCCATTTAAAAGCCGACTTAAGTCCTAACCCACGAAAAAGAAAAATTCATAGAAAATGTTATAAATCAATAATTGTGTTAGTCTGATGATAAAGTAGAATTGTAAGTAATATTTCAGTATTTTGAGATTTTTAGAATTCTTAATTTTACGTCTTTGATGTTACAGATCGAGTAGTTAGAGGGCTAGGAAGGACGTAGAGGGCTGGGGGTCTGAGGGTAGCTATTTGGATTTGGGAGGGAGGCGAAGGTCGGATAAGTTGTTTTTTGTAGAACTGAGGAAGGCTTACAGTAGCGGGTGGCTAGGATGATTGTAGTTAGACCTAAAGGAGAGGTAGAGTGTCGGTTTGTGTGTAAACTTGAGGGATAGAAACAGTGGGTGATGGTATATGTGTTACTCTTAAAGGATAGGTAATATGAGTGTTGGTTTGAATGCTAGACTTGAGGAATCGGTAGAGTTGGTGATGGCGATGTTAGACCTGAGGAATAGGTAATGTGAGGTTTGTTTGGAATGTGAGACCTGATGGATAGATAAAGTGGGTGATGGTATGGGAGCTAGACCAAAGGGATAGGTAAAATGGGTGTTGACATGTGACCAGAACTGAGTGATAGGTAGAGTGTGTTTATCTATGAGTGTTAGGCAAGATAGGTAGAGAAGGTGTTGGCTCGAGTGGCTAGAACTAGAGGATAGGTAGGGTAGGTGTGCTGGTGTTAATGGCCAGATCCTATGTGGAGACGGTCAACTGAGTAGGGGCATTACTGTTTGAGAATCTGTAACAGTTGTACTTGACATCATATAACAAAAAGTGTAGATGAGGGAAGTCAGCATTCTGCCTAGCCTCCTCCACCACACACACACACACACACACACACACACCTCAACCATCGTACAGGGCCCGAGGCGACCGGGCCTTAAATTTGTTTCAGATTTTATTATTACGCGAGGAAAGAACCACATTCACGGACTCTCCCGAGGCGAACAAGTAAGAAATAATGAATAATCGCAGCCGGCACTTAGTGAATGAAGGAAGAGAGATGGGTGAGAGACTGGGCCGGCAATTGAGCTCGCAACTCTCCATGAAACCTGATAATTTGGCATACGTTTGTCCGCGCCAACCGTCCCTCTGACCCCGCTACGCCAAACCCTTATACCCAAAGCCCCTGCAGTCTGGAATTCGCAGTTTTTATTCGATTGGTTTACCCTGAGTTATCTTACCACGTCTGTAGAAGTCCCTCCACACTGACTATGGTCATATGTATTCGTAGTGTAAATCATCAGAAACTTAGAAACTGGCAACATCGACGTTGTTCAGATCATAAGACAGAAAATTCTAAATTTTTCGTGGAACAGTTAACGTCAGTGTAATCCCACTGCAGAGAAAAAGTAATATATTGTTAGTGTGGGTGTGTGTGTGTGTGTGAGAGAGAGAGAGAGAGAGAGAGAGAGAGAGAGAGAGAGAGAGAGAGAGAGAGAGAGAGAGAGAGAGAGAGTGTGTGTGTGTGTGTGTGTGTGTGTGATTATTTTTTGTGATTATCAGTTTTGCGTTACGGAGAGAGAGTTTTGAACTCTACCATATCGTCCTTCTTATGTATCACACATACACATGCGCCCCAGCCAAAGCCAGGAATTCTTTGTGTATGTTTGTGTGTGTGTGTGTGTGTGTGTGTGTGTGTGATTTTCATGCACCCCCTGTAGAGTAGTGTTTATGATACATTATGTTGTTACACTTGCGTTCGTGTATCATACAGTACATTATGTTGTCGTCCTTGCGTCCGTCTATCATAATCAACATTATGTGGTCACCTTTGCCTCCATCAGTGGACACATTCTTGTTAGCAGAATAACTCAAGAGCAACACATGATACAAACTTCATTCTCACACCACAGGTGAACCCTGTAGAGGTGACGAATTCATCAGATTACTTTGGGAATCTGGACTTACATGACTGCATATCAATATATAAAATGGATTTTTTCTATTTTTGTATTGATGGTAAATGGCGGGAAGTGCAGATTAACAGCAGTGTTATCTATAACAGAAAATTAGTTTTTACCTTTATGTTTAACTCATAGTAGAACCATTAAGCAACGTGAGTGCTTCGTGTTTAACGTGTACATCATTTTCAAGAAAGGGGTTAGAAAATCAAGGGAATCGCCCTAAAACCAGTTCTTCTTTTACATATTTTCTATCATTCTTTTTATTATACTTTGTTGCTGTCTCTCGCGTTAGTAGCGTAGCGCAAGAAGACAGACGAGAGAATGGCCTAACCCCACCCACATACACATGTTTATACATATACGCCTACATATGCACATATTCATACTTATGCATTTCAACGTATACATACATGCACAGACATATACATATACACACATGTACATATTGATACATGCTGCCTTCATCCATTCCTGCCGCCTTCCCGCCACACATGAAATGGCAACCCCCTCCTCCAGCGTGCTCGCGAGGTAGCGCTAGGAAAAGACAACAAAGGCCACATTCGTTCACACTCAGTCTCTAGTTGTCATGTGTAATGCACCGAAACCACAGCTCCCTTTCCATATCCAGGCCCCATAAAACTTTCCATGGTTTACCCCACACGCTGAACATGCCCTGGTTCAGTCCAATGACAGCACGTCGACCCCGGTATACCACATCGTTCCAATTCACTCTATTCCTTGACGCCTTTCACCCTCCTGCATGTTCAGGCCCCGATCCCTCAAAATCTTTTTCACTCCATCCTTCCACCTCCAATTTGGTCTCCCACTTCTCCTCGTTCCCTCCACCTCTGACACATGTATCCTCTTTGTCAATCTTTCCTTACTCATTCTCTCCATGTGACCAAACCATTTCAATACACCCTCTTCTGCTCTCTCAACTACACTCTTTTTATTACCACACATCTCTCTTACCCTATCATTACTTTCTCGATCAAACCACCTCACACCACATATTGTCCTCAAACTTCTCATTTCCAACACATCCACCCTCCTCCGCACAACCCTATCTATAGGCCACGCCTCGCAACCATATGCCATTGTTGAAACCACTATTCCTTCAAACATACCCATTTTTGCTTTCCGAGATAATGTTCTCTCCTTACACACATTCTTCGACGCTCTCAGAAACTTCGCCCCTCCCCTGCCCTGTGACTCACTTCTGCTTCCATGGTTCCATCTGCTGCCAAATCCACTCCCAGATATATAAAACACCATACTTCCTCCAGTTTTTTCCATTCAAACTTACCTCCCAATTGACTTGTCCCTCATCCCTACTGTACCTAATAACCTTGCTCTTATTCACATTAACTTTTAGCCTTCTTCTTTCACACACTTTACAAAACTCAGTTACCAGCCTCTACAGTTTCTCACCCGAATCAGCCACCAGCGCTGCATCATCGGCGAACAGCAACTGACTCACTTCCCAAGCCCTCTCATCCACTACAGACTGCATACTTGCCTCTCTCTCCAAAACTCTTGCATTTACCTCCCTAACAACCCCATCCATAAACAAATTAAACAACCATGGAGACATCACGCACCCCTGCTGCAAACCGACATTCACTGGGAACCAATCACTTTCCTCTCTTCCTACACGTACACATGCCTTACATCCTCGATAAAAACTTTTCACTGCTCCTAGCAACTTGCCTCCCACACAATATACTCTTAATACCTTCCACAAAGCATCTTCATCAACTCTATCATATGCCTCCTCCAGATCCATAAATGCTACATACAAATCCATATATATATATATATATATATATATATATATATATATATATATATATATATATATATATATATATATATATATATATATATATATATATATATATATATATATATATATATATATATATATAAATAAATAGATGCCTATAGACGCACATATGCATACATATACATATACAGATATGTACATATATACATGTACATAGTCATATTTGCTTGCCCTCATTCATTCCTGTCGCTACCCAGCCACACGAAAAATAACCGGAATGAAATAACCGGAATCCACTTGGTTGTCGACACAACATAAGTGACAAGTGGTCTTCGCCGAGACTGTAACATCGTCAGTGGACGACAAGGGTGCAATCTGGACTAGGAACTCGCTCCCAAGGAGTTCATCATTCTCTGTTTCTGAATGGGGCGCATACCTGAAGCTGCACGAGCTTTATTAAAGGGGTCTTGGGGTGGGGTTGCATGACTAGAATCATGTATACGACAAGGCCATATATGTATAGAGTCATGCAACTGAATTGTATCTACACTTTTTTTTTTGGCGTATCCATCTACTCGTTCTTATACGTTTACAGGTGTTTTCACCTCCACACAAACACACCTGTCTCTTTACTTGCCTGTCTGACTATTTATCTAACAGTGCTCTTTGCCGCCTTCACAGATGGTTGCCTTTTTTTACTTCAACATCTACACCACAACCTCTTGGGTTATGTATATGTCTTTCAGTCATGAAAAGTCAACGACAGTGCACTCAAGACTGAGTAAAAAGTTTCTTGCATTTAGCTATGATAAATATTACTACAGGCATAAAAACACTGATTTCCTCGTATTTCTAGTGAACAATGCAATAAAGTGAGGAAAAAAATGAAGGTAATGATAAAGGTTATGTTTTGGGGTAAGTATAGAGTAGTTGACCACTGTGTGAACCTGAATAAACGCAGAACACTTAGGAAGGAAAAGGACAGGAATTTCTTCCTTTGTGACGATGTGGAAAGACTTTATTTTGTACACTATACATCTTCAGCCTACGTGATTTGGAGAAGACGTGTGTGGGTGCTAGGGAGTAAGTCAGTGTGGGAGGAATAATCGGTTCTAGTGGATATAATATTTGTCTTTGTCGTAGGTGCCAGACTTTGCACAGAGTGGCCAGGACTGCTTTTCTTAATACAGTTCCCTTGTTGACTGTGTCCCATCATCAACCTTCATGGTGTTAGTGTGTGAATCAGGAATTCGCAGTTATTTTGGTACATTACTCTCTCTGGCTATATCCCTAGGTTTAACTCTCCTTATCGCCAGAAGAATAATCTTTTTTTTGTTTTAATCTGTTTTAATTTCTTGAGTCTGGATGGTTTTGAGTGTACGGAGTGGGTATGAGAACATCTACCTTCTAACGCTTGTCTTTTTTGTTCCACGATGGTCAGTGGAGGGTTCAAGCCAGCCCATCCTGCAGGAAATAGATCATTACTATCAAATAAAACGATAGAAAAGACGGCTGATAACTGTGTCACGATCTATCTAGTCTCTCATACATCAATATCTTATCATACGAGGTCTAACGTGATAAAAGTAAGATGTAGACGTAGGTAGTCGTACACAGACGAAGTAAAACGATTACTGTTTCCTGAAATACACTAAAACTAGTTTATCTTGGTCATAGGGCAGTTCAAACTACTTGGTTGGCCGTTTCGCTCATCCCTGCCGCAGTTAAGCCGAAGGTCGACGACAAGCAGGTGATTGGCTGACGAGTGAGAGGGAGGTAATGCAATGCAATCGAAGGTGGACTGAGGGAATAATCACGCCAGAAGTACGAGACAGAGGTGTCCAAGGTGTTCGTGGCCCCTCTCCTCGTCCTCGCTGCTCTGATATGCTCCACCACGCAGGCTGCGCTGGGGGCCAGTGGTTATAGCACCAGCCTGATACACGAGAGAGATTAACCTGTTGGACAACCTTACCTACAATAATTGTTGAGTGTTTTATGCCAGTGATAATGTTCTACATATTTCTCACTTCAGTGATATATCATGAAGGTTAGTGTTGTATTTTCACACATAACACACCACATGCAACATACGCATCGTACACAGCACACACATCCGACCTAAATGAGGTCATACGCTCAGTGACACACACTCGACACATAACTTGTGCTACTATTTGCGCACCAGAGAACGGGCTGTCATTGACGACAGCCCATGGCAGGATGGGACCAGACGAATCTTTAACAATGGTAAAATATACAAGACAAGTGTTAGTGAGGAATATGGTGACTATTGTATTTAGGACTTATTTTTGTTTAAGGGTTAAAAGACATTTTGATCCATGTTGGTTGTGTTAGATTATTTGTGTGAGTTGTGTTTATTATGGTCTGTTTACACAAGAAAGCTTTGTAATATCACAGAGTAAAGGAAACCTTGTATCCCAGAGTACCTGTGGGGTGATCTTAGTTCCTGCTGCAGGTGTGGGTGTGGAGATCTTACGATCCCCCGTGGGCAGCCAATCTTGGAAGACCTCGTCCTCTTCAGTCTACACCTTGATGAGTTTGGTGACAGCTTCCTCTAAGGAAACAGAGTGTGGTTATACCTATGGACACACAAGGATCGTGTGACGACTTTGTGAAGTCTCCGGTGAAGCTGAGAGCTTCGGAATAGAACCTAGAACAGATTACACTGGATCTGAAGTTCATATGGAATCGGAACTCACGTCGCAGTGCCTAGTTATATCATCTCTTAGAGAAGGTCCAGAGTATGTGAGATAATGATCACTCGAGTCTGCCAAAACGACCTATTATCCCAAGTTAACCTGTGAAACTTGTGAACTGCTGGGAAGGTAGCTTATATATATATATATATATATATATATATATATATATATATATATATATATATATATATATATATATATATATATATATATATATTCCTAAGAGTCCACGGGGAAAATGAAACACGATAAGTTCCCAAGTGCACTTTCGTGTAATAATCACATCAGAGGAAACACAAATCTTACAAATTCTATCAACAATAAAGTTATGTTAGACAGACTGGTAAGGATCTTTCTGTTTGACTTAAGCAACATAAATATAGTATGAGAACGGGACAAGAATCAAATGCCTTGTTTAGTCACGTTAAAAACTATGATTATTGTATTGACTTGGGTAATGCCATCTCAGTTATTTACTCTAACTCCAGTACCACGGGAAATATCATTGAATCTTCTATTATCAAATACACAAAGAATTATAATCTTAATATTTGTGATGGTCTATTCAAATTGGATAACTTTGTTGTTGATGAAATTTGTAAAATAATAAGTTTATGATACGCTCGTTGTCTGTCTTGGACAATCGCATGTTTACCAAATGGCGTCCTAGCTACGTCTCTTCGTTCTATATCAACTGGCTGTTATATTTCTCTCTCGTGTCTCCCTTGATGACGTGATTATTACACGAAAGTGCACTTGGGAACTCATCGTGTTTCATTTTCTCAGTGGACTGTTAGGAATATACGTGATCACGCGCAAAATTGTGATCCTTTCCAATATATATATATATATATATATATATATATATATATATATATATATATATATATATATATATATACATATATTCATGTCACTTACGGCACTCGAAGCCGAGTGATGCATGAAGAAAGAATGTTACTTAAGCACCAGTGTTGCTGGCCACTACACGCTCAAGATCCCATGACCCTCCAGCGGCGCCACAAAGATTTGCATCAGGAATCTTTCTCGCTGGCTTGGCTTTCACCCTCACGGAGCCGGTCGTCGCCAGACACTCCGGCCGTGGAGAGGAGGAAGACTACCTCTGAAAAAGTTACAGGTCGCAACTGCAGGTGAATCAGCCTCTATGAACAAGAAGAAACAGAAATGGAAAAAAATGGCGTAGGAAAAGATGAAGGGCGAGGAGAAATAAAAGAGGAAAAAAAGAAAACTAAATTGAAGGAAAGAGAGAATCGTGAAAGTTCTCTCTTTCTTTCACGAGTGATGTGGAGTTTGGGGATGTTCGGTTCACGTGCCAGCGGCGCTTCGGTCAGACCGAAAGAAAAAAAATTCAAAAAACACAATTTCTTTTGATAATCGTCATTCATATTGTATTCAGAGGAGGGATTTTAACACTGTTGCAGATGTATTGCCGGAAATCGTCGCATTTATTGACGTGGTTCTTCATGAAATGGTTTATATCTTGCATATGATACCCATCTGCTGACACGAATCCTCGCTTCCTGTTGAATAAAACTCTGTGATATCTTGCAAACTGCCGGGTATCGAAGGATTTTCTATAATGTGCAGGAGGGCAGTATCCTGTCGCTCAGTTTCTGTTGCTATATTCTTGTCACATTCTCCGTTATGACGTAATACGAATATTCATGAAAGGCATATATATGACGTATGTACGACAACCAAATGCTTTTGTGCCGGACGACATAACGTGTATTATAGTCTTGCACATACATGAATAACGGGTGTGTCACCGTGGACGATGTATTTCTAATGAATGTTTAAGACAATCACATGTGTAGAATGCATGTTTTCTTGGGTATCATGCATGTGAAACCCCGCATACATACGGGTGTGGCGTATATATACATGATTGTAGTATGTTCAATATACGTGTATGACGTGTATGATAGATGTATACCTATCTCTTCTCCTACATGATCACTCCATGTATTGGTGTACGACATGGACATGATAGTCAGGTGTATACTTTGAGTATGAGCACTACATG
This sequence comes from Panulirus ornatus, assembly GCF_036320965.1. Classification (NCBI taxonomy): domain Eukaryota; kingdom Metazoa; phylum Arthropoda; class Malacostraca; order Decapoda; family Palinuridae; genus Panulirus; species Panulirus ornatus. Next base: position 14,314,175 of record NC_092238.1, on the reverse strand, counting down.
TCAATGTGTATGGCATGTGTATGATATTCAGGTGCATGTCTGCATATCGTGTGTATGACCACTACATGTGAAGGGGTATGGCTTTTGTATGATAGGTGAATGTCTGCATATCGTGTGTATGATTACCACATGTGGAGATGTATGATCTATTTATGATAGTCAGGTGTATGCCAGCATACTGTGTGTGTGTGTGTGTGTGTGTGTGTGTGACCACTACCTGTGAAGGTGTATGACGTGTGTATGATAGCCAGGTGTATGCCTGGATATTGTCTGTATGATCATTACAGGCGAAGGTGTGTGACGTGTGCATGACGGAGGGAGGGATGTGTGCTGGCGTGGGTGTACAATTTTCTTCCTGGCTCAAGGTAAACTGACCTCTCCTCCTTGACCTTCCAAACTTTTTTCTTCTCCGTTCTTAACCCTTCACCCCACCCCCTCCCTTCATCCCACCCCCTCCCTTCACCTCACCCCCTCCCTTCAACCCACCCCCTCCCTTCACCTCACCCCCTCCCTTCACCTCACCCCCTCCCTTCAACCCACCCCCTCCCTTCACACCACCCCCTCCCTTCACCTCACCCCCTCCCTTCACAACACCCCCTCCCTTCACCCCACCCCCTCCCTTCACACCACCCCCTCCCTTCACCCCACCCCCTCCCTTCACCCCACCCCCTTCCTTCTTCATCACATTCTTCCTTTCCTCCTCCTCCTCATCATCATCCTCCTCCCTCCTCTACATAGCATTCTCCATCCTCCTCCTACTCCTCCTACATTATCATCTACATCATGTTCTTCCAACCTTTCTTCCTCTTCCTTGTCATCATCATTACCATTATATTCCTCCTTTCCGTTCCCTCATAGTTTACATTCCTCCTTCCCTCCTTCCTCTCCTTCATCATTACCACTACTTTCTTTCATTTCTTTCCTCCTCCTTCAACATCGTCTACATCACATTTTTCCTTCCTTCCTCATCCTCCATCATAATCTACACAGCCTTCCTCACTTCCCCTCTCTCCTCCATCTAGTCAACGCTCCATCCTTCCTTCTCTCCTTACATCCTCTTCATCACATTCTTCTCCACCTCTTCCTACACGTACGTATCTCCTCCTTTAACACATTCGCTCAACCATGTCACACTTATTGCCATACTTTGCCGCCTTTTCCCCACTCTACTTCGGTTTCTCTTTTAGCTGAGTTCCTCTTTCCTCGGCGCTTCATTCTTCACTTCCGTAATATAATCCCATGTGCAAAACACTAGAGTCGATTATTCGGGGTAAAATCGCACCTTACCTTTAACACCAAAGTCGAATCAATGATACACAGCGCGGATTTAGAAAATCACTGATCGTGCCTCATAAACCTCCTTGAATTTTATCATAAAGTATTCAGTACCAGCGACAACACTAATACAATAGATATTATACTTCATGACTTCCAGAAAGCATTTGACAAAGTCCCACACGATAAATTGATGCTTAGCGTCAGGGGCCACAAGGGTTATTGTTAGCCAAGAAATTTGGATAGAATCTTGGTTACGTAAGAGAGGGAAGAATCGTAACGCATGGGGGTAGTTGTGTGGGGGGAGGAGGGTAGTGGATAATCAACACCAGGGTCACCCATAAATAGTGGGGTCTCCCATGGGTCCATCTTGGGACTAAATAATCAAGTGTCTCACTTTGTGGATGACAAATTGATCATATATGCTATATTACATGAAAAGGATAAGCTTAGATTATAAAAAGATATAAACAAAATAGCTGATTAGTTTAGAAAGTGGCAAACGCCATATAATGCTAATAAATGTCAGCTGTTGCAAATAGGAAGTTTCAATAAAGGTTTGAGTATAAATTGATGTATCACGAGACGAAAACACCCCTTGGGTATCCAGCAACTTTAGTAACGAAGCTGGGAAGAAAACAAATATGATGTTAAGATCTATTAACAGAAATTTTACATACAAAAATGAAGATGTAGTATTTTCCTTGTACTGAAGTATAGTTAGATCCAACCTTGAATATACAGTGTAGTTCTGAGTTCCCCATCTAATTAAGGGTACTCTTTAAGTTCTGTAATGAGCAACTGAACTGATTCCAAACTTACTCAAAAAATATGAGAACAAATAGCGAGATTTAGATATGTTCTCTCTAGACTTGAGGCTGCTTCCAGGTAAGTTAATAGATGGCTTTAGAATGCTTAAACGATTCAAAAATGTCGATATAGAAAACTTCTTTACTTTCGCACCAATGCTACAAACGAGAGAAATGAATTAAAACTTAGACGCCACCGAGTTAATTTGGAAAGCATTAGATATTTCTTCACCAATGACATTATCGAACAATCAATATATTAAGAATTAGACTTATTCATAACGAGTCACTTTCCAGCATTGAATAATTCTTTTTACTAATCATTATATCGTAGTGGTATATCATACTATCTTCTCAACCACTGACCTCGCCCTGGCCATGCTGCATTAGCGTATTGATATTGATTAATCTGCAGGCTGCTTTAAGGAAACAAGAAGGGAATGTTATACAATCTTTCCACATCAGAAATACTACAGATATTGTAAGTCACGAAGCTGATGACCGCAGTTGTTTTTTTCTAGTCTTTTATGTATCCTTAATAAAATGAAGATATGTTTCTTTACCATGATGGGATACATATTCGCATAGCACTTCTGCAAGGTATTTTACAAACCTGTTTCACATATACATCGTATTGCCGGAAGACGTGGAGGGTATGGTGAAGACCTTTGCTTTGCTATCCTTTTCTTCTTCTGCTCTCATAGGGACACCAGATTTTCTAAGGGTGTTAACGTCATACCAACAAGCTTGAACCATGGGGTTTATGTGGTCTACGATCTATCTAACTCTTCATAGATGTTGTTATTCCCGCTAGCCTCTGCATGTATACATTCTGATTTAATTCTCACTTGTGTATATACTTGCTATGTTTAGGTTTCTTCATGATAATGTGGGAATGTGATTTTACCGTTTCCTTTGATGAAAAATTTCTATCAACTTTAGTGGTACTCAGATAATATCTGAATGTTTATTTTACTTTTGATATCTTTCGATATATTGAAATGATTACGTAGGAATGAGTTAGATGTCGTATATCATAAACGTAGGAATAGAGATCTTGAGCAAAAGATACGATGAATATGTGACATGACCAGATGAAATATGGGCAACAGCACCCGTTTGGGTTGAAAATTGGAGTTCTCAAGTGTCCTGTACACGTGTGCGCTTTCCATGTACTATGATATGATGCGAACTTATGAATATTTCTTCTGTGCATCCATGACTAATAAATGAGTGAGCTACCCTTTCATTTGGCTACTGTAATGAACATGGAGTCAGCCAGTCTGCGAGGCGTTCCATGGTTATGGGTACATTAATGTGTCAAACGTATATGAAAATGAAATGGATTCCACGTAGTGCGATCTACTTTTGTCGAGATTTGTATATTTACGTAATCATACGGTAGCATCTCCGGTCATAAGGTTAGCTTCCCTCACATTTGAGTGTGCAGATTACACCGGGTTAGGCCGTCGCGTTCGCCATGAACGCTCCAAATAAACCCCGTAAGACAAGAAGAGTTGGATAGAATTTTGAAAATTAAGGAAAAAGGCGTTCTCGTTCATTTATATATATATATATATTTTTTTCTTTTTTTTTGCTTTGTCGCTGTCTCCCGCGTTTGCGAGGTAGCGCAAGGAAACAGACGAAAGAAATGGCCCAACCAACCCCCATACACATGTATATACATACGTCCACACACGCAAATATACATACCTACACAGCTTTCCATGGTTCACCCCAGACGCTTCACATGCCCTGATTCAATCCACTGACAGCACGTCAACCCCGGTATACCACATCGCTCCAATTCACTCTATTCCTTGCCCTCCTTTCACCCTCCTGCATGTTCAGGCCCCAATCACACAAAATCTTTTTCACTCCATCTTTCCACCTCCAATTTGGTCTCCCTCTTCTCCTCGTTCCCTCCACCTCCGACACATATATCCTCTTGGTCAATCTTTCCTCACTCATTCTCTCCATGTGCCCAAACCATTTCAAAACACCCTCTTCTGCTCTCTCAACCACGCTCTTTTTACTTCCACACATCTCTCTTACCCTTACGTTACTTACTCGATCAAACCACCTCACACCACACATTGTCCTCAAACATCTCATTTCCAGCACATCCATCCTCCTGCGCACAACTCTATCCATAGCCCACGCCTCGCAACCATACAACATTGTTGGAACCACTATTCCTTCAAACATACCCATTTTTGCTTTCCGAGATAATGTTTTCGACTTCCACACATTCTTCAAGGCTCCCAAAATTTTCGCCCCCTCCCCCACCCTATGATCCACTTCCGCTTCCATGGTTCCATCCGCTGCCAGATCCACACCAAGATATCTAAAACACTTCACTTCCTCCAGTTTTTCTCCATTCAAACTCACCTCCCAATTGACTTGACCCTCAACCCTACTGTACCTAATAACCTTGCTCTTATTCACATTTACTCTTAACTTTCTTCTTTCACACACTACCAAACTCAGTCACCAGCTTCTGCAGTTTCTCACATGAATCAGCCACCAGCGCTGTATCATCAGCGAACAACAACTGACTCACTTCCCAAGCTCTCTCATCCCCAACAGACTTCATACTAGCCCCTCTTTCCAAAACTCTTGCATTCACCTCCCTAACAACCCCATCCATAAACAAATTAAACAACCATGGAGACATCACACACCCCTGCCGCAAACCTACATATATATATATATATATATATATATATATATATATATATATATATATATATATATATATATTGACCCCTTGAGCACAGTGGCACGATTCTTCTGTACGAAGGTTTGACCTTTGCCCTTGAACTTTGTCAGACTTAAAGTCAGGTCGTCTTGTTCAAGGATCGTATTGTCATGCGAAGGAGGTTAAAGCTCAGGTATTGCATCTAACTGCTGGTACTTATTCAAAGAAAAGATGTAGTTACGGTATTTTTACCGTATGGGATAATGTGTTGATACTGTGACATCAGTAACTGAATTCTGGAATCTGAATATGCTGGGATTTTTTGTGTCTACATCATCGTTAGCACACTGCATATATCTGTACACTTTTGATCGTTCTTTGGATTAACAACCGTGCATTTTGATTCGTCATTCTCTTATTTTGCACAATGGTTTTTGCTCGTTCAGTGGAACACTCAACAAATTCCTACAGTTGTTCACATTTGGCTGTGATCTTACTCTTGCTTATGTCACCGTCTAATTTTGTTACGAGATTTATGATGACAACATTAGACGCTTTCCTGTATGTAAAAATCGATGTTATGGATTAACTTGACACGTCTTTCTCTCAACAAAATATATATATATATATATATATATATATATATATATATATATATATGTATATACACGAACAAAGTGCATATGAACGCACGCTTTCATAGAACACACAAACCCCAACAGCCAAGATCGAACCCTGGACCCCTACGTGGCAGGCGGGAGCGCTACCGCTAAGCTACGATCACCCCTAATAGGGAAATGACTATTCGAATGCTATGTAATCGACCACCCTTCGTCTCACGTTCATATGCACTTTGAATCCATATACCTCCGCGTTGTACAATTAGGTTCGGTAAAATGCTATCTGCTGGCTGTGTGGGCCTGATGGGAAATGACCGGTCTAGACCCCGTTGCTCACCAACGTGAGACGAAAGGTATTCGATTACACAGTATTCGAATCATTTCCCTATTAGGGGCGATCGTAGCCTAGCGGTAGCACTCCCGCTACCTATCTATCCATCTGTCTATCTATCTATCTATCTACATATATATATATATATATATATATATATATATATATATATATATATATATATATATATATATATATAGATACGTATATATCATTCATTATACTTAGTCGCTGTCTCCCGCGTTAGCGAGGTAGCGCAAAGAAACAGACGAAAGAATGACCCAACTCCCCCACATACACATGTAAATACATAAACGCCCGCACAAGCACATATACATACCTATACATTTCAACGTATGCATACATATGCACACACAGACATATATATATATATATATATATATATATATATATATATATATATATATAGGCATGTACATATAATACATGCTGCCTTCATCCATTGTCGTCGCCACCCCGCCACACATGAAATGCCACCCCCCTCACCCCGCGCGCGCACGAGGTAGCGCTAGGAAAAGATACATATAGATAGATAGATAAATAGATAAACAGAAACCCAAAAAGTCTTTTATTAGGTTCTATGCACCTTTCAAGCTGCATTCAAATCAGGACCAGGAATATAAAGAACTTGGAAGCCAGAAATTCCTCCACGAGGCTGTACTCCTTTTCATCCATTGACAATGATAATGCCTCCCTCAAGGTGACTTTCCAATCACAATGAAACCACATACAGGCTGGTGACTGAGTTTGGTAAAGTGTGTGAAAGAAGAATGTTAAGAGTAAATGTGAATAAGAGCAAGGTTATTAGGTACGGTAGGGTTGAGGGACAAGTGAATTGGGAGGTAAGTTTGAATGGAGAAAAACTGGAGGAAGTAAAGTGTTTTAGATATCTGGGAGTGGATCTGGCAGCGGATGGAACCATGGAAGCGGAAGTGAATCATAGGGTGGGGGAGGGGGCAAAATTCTGGGAGCCTTGAAGAATGTTTGGAAGTCGAGAACATTATCTCGGAAAGCAAAAATGGGTATGTTTGAAGGAATAGTGGTTCCAACAATGTTGTATGGTTGCGAGGCGTGGGCTATGGATAGAGTTGTGCGCAGGAGGATGGATGTGCTGGAAATGAGATGTTTGAGGACAATATGTGGTGTGAGGTGGTTTGATCGAGTAAGTAATGTAAGGGTGAGAGAGATGTGTGGAAATAAAAAGAGTGTGGTTGAGAGAGCAGAAGAGGGTGTTTTGAAATGGTTTGGTCACATGGAGAGAATGAGTGAGGAAAGATTGACCAAGAGGATATATGTGTCAGAGGTGTGGAGGGAACGAGGAGAAGTGGGAGACCAAATTGGAGGTGGAAAGATAGAGTGAAAAAGATTTTGAGTGATCGGGGCCTGAGCATGCAGGAGGGTGAAAAGCGTGCAAGGAATAGAGAGAATTGGAACGATGCGGTATACAGGGGTCGACGTGCTGAGTGTGAACGAATGGTGCCTTTGTTGTCTTTTCCTAGCGCTACCTCGCACACATGAGGGGGGGAGGGGGTTGTCATTCCATGTGTGGCGAAGTGGCGATGGGAATAAATAAAGGCAGACAGTATGAATTATGTACATGTGTATATATGTATATGTCTCTGTGTGTATATATATGTGTACATTGAGATGTATAGGTATGTATATTTGCGTGTGTGGACGTGTATGTATATACATGTGTATGTGGGTGGGTTGGGCCATTCTTTCGTCTGTTTCGTTGCGCTACCTCGCTAACGCGGAAGACAGCGACAAAGCAAAATAAATAAATAATAATATATATATATATATATATATATATATATATATATATATATATATATATATATATATATATATATATATATATATATATGTAAAATTTTTGCCACTTATCCATGTTTCTCCCGGTAATTTTTCCTTAGAATGTACAGTTGTAGAGTGCTGTGAGCACCTCTCAGAGTATTCCCATGTGTAAAATCATGAATGTAATTGAGTGGGATTTTTACTGAATTATTTTTACTGATGTAGAATTGTTTCTTTCTTCCTTAAAGTTATCTTATTCTCACAGGTTCATATTTCTTTAACTCTGTCCTTGCTTCCTCACTACATAACTTGGCTTTGTAGGTATTTCATATAAATGTGAGATGACATCCATGATTTCATGTCAAAGTTCCTTTCTTGATTGCATCACATACATATTTCAGAATATCATCACAGACAACAACACTCCCTTGATAGCATTTCAGCCCAGATGTTTAAACAACATATCTCGTACGGTTTCCTCGCACTCCTTAATCATGCTGACTAATTTCCTGGGTCCAGTTTCGTGGAATATTTCCCGGTAGTCCACAGGTCTGTTTAGAGTGAACGAAAAAGTGGCCGTCCGTCATGACAGCTGATACATCGACATGTAACGTGATCGCGTTGGGGAAGCATTCTTCACTGGGGAAAAAATACAACGATAAGAGAAAGCGGGAGTTAGCGAAGGCATGAGTTATGAGGAAGTGAGAAGCCGTAGGTAACGATACTGAGGATAATGAGAACTTACAAACACGTCATTGATAGTAACAGTAAGGTGGGCTAGTGAGGTGAAGAAGAGTTGGGTGGATTAGTGAGGCAAGAAACAGTTGGGAGGGAGAAGTGATGAGGTGGATTAGTGAGGCAAGAAACAGTAGGGAGGGAGAAGTGATGAGGTGGATTAGTGAGGCAAGAAACAGTAGGGAGGGATAAGTGATGAGGTGGATTAGTGAGGCAAGAAACAGTAGGGAGGGAGAAGTGATGAGGTGGATTAGTGAGGCAAGAAACAGTAGGGAGGGAGAAGTGATGAGGTGGATTAGTGAGGCAAGAAACAGTAGGGAGGGAGAAGTGATGAGGTGGATTAGTGAGGTAAGAAACAGTAGGGAGGGAGAAGTGATGAGGTGGATTAGTGAGGCAAGAAACAGTAGGGAGGGAGAAGTGATGAGGTGGATTAGTGAGGCAAGAAACAGTAGGGAGGGAGAAGTGATGAGGTGGATTAGTGAGGCAAGAAACAGTAGGGAGGGAGAAGTGATGAGGCGGCGAGGAACAGTAGGGTGAGGTAGTGAGGTGAGGAACAGTAGTTGAGTTAGTAGGTCAGGAACAGTAGAGCAGACTAGTGAGTTGAAGTGTGTTTTCTCTTCCTCTGTTAGAGAAAAGTGTCATCCTATCTCGGCAGGACCAGGTTCCGATCACATTGTATAATCCAAATGTTGTTGGATAGATAGTTCTGGATACATGACCTCTTGAGCACGATGGTACGGCCGCTGAGCACGACGGTGTGCCCCTTGAATACGCTGGTACGCCCCCTGAGTACGATGTTACGCCCCCTGCGCACGACGTTACGACCCTTGGGTTTAATGGGGTAAGAGTTTGACCTGAAGGGTCATGTAAAACGATCAGGTCATTAAGCCCAAATACGGTACTGTCTTGCCTTGCAGTAATACCATCCAGCACAAGATGACATAAAGTGGGTCTATTGGAACGATGACGTTTGTACATGTGAAGGGGTGATGTTTATACGATTGATGAGATGGTTTGTACCAGTGATGGGGTAACGTTCCTGCTGGTAAAGTGGTGACATGTGTACCAATGTGGAGTGACGTTTGTACTAGGGAAGGGATGAAATTTGTACCGGTGAAGGGTGACGTGTCTAACACTGAAGGAATCACGATTGTACCAACGAAGGGGGGACGTCTCCACAAGTGAAGGCGTGACGTTTGTACCAGTGAAGGGATAACGATTTTACGAAGGAACAGCGACCACTTGCACCATCTAGTATTGTAATGTTTCGTGTGTTATTGTCTTACGCATTTGTCTGCATTTCTTAAAATGCTACAAAGATGTTCAATAGTTTTTCATTTTACTGGACGTTGTGGCACCGGTACACTGGCATGCTACGGGTTAAGTCAGAACAAGGCCCTGTGTATCCACGTCGGCTTCCGAGTCGGCAGTGGAGAGTGTGCCCTCACCACAGGTAATCACTCACTACCCTAAACACACACACCTGAAAGTGAGTTCCAATTGGCTAACTACCCACTTCTTCCTTCATTAGATTAACTGAAACAAGTGTAGAACATCATGTCTTTTGCCTTGATTCAGTCTAATGACTCCAGGTCAACCCCTCTATACAACATCGTTCCAGTTCACTCTATCCCGTGCATGATTTTCACTCTCCTACATGTTCAGGCGCCTATCTCGCAAAACCTCCTTCACTTCATCCTTCCATCACCAATATCGTCTTCCCGTTCTCCTTGTTCCCTCCACCTGTGACACATATGTCCTCTTTTTCAACCTTTCCTCACTCATTCTCTCCCTTTGTCTAAACATTTCTTCACATCCTCTTTAGCTCTAACAACCACAGTCTTCTTATTACCACACCCTCTTCAGCTTTCTCAACGACACTTTCTCATCACCACACCTTTCTCTTACCTATTTATTACGCACTCGATGATACCACTTCACATCATATACTGTCCTCAAACATTTCATTTCCAGCACAACCACCCTTTACACAGACTCATCTGTGGGCCATGCCTCGTATCCTTGTAATATTGTTTGGTCTACTGTACGTTAAAGAAAACCAATTTCTTCCCTCCCAGATAACGATTTGTCTTCCTATACAAACTCTAATGTTTCCAGAATCTTGGCCCTTTAACAACCCTATGACTCACTTCCGCTTCCAGGGGGTTCCATTCGCTGCCATCTCTACTCCACATCGTCCAGTTTTTCTCCTTTCAAAGTTTGGTCCCAACTAGTCTGTTCCTCAACCCTGCTAAGCCTACTAAACTTGCTCTCATCACATTTACTCCCAACTTCCACTTTTCACACGCACTTCAAGAATCAGTGACCAACTATCCAGCCCCACAGGAAACAGCATCATTATACCCTGCTTCAGCGAGGTAGCATCAGGAAAAAGAGATAAAAGGCCCCATTTCGTTCACACTCAGTTTCTAGCGGTCATGTGTAATGCACTGAAACCACAGCTCACTATCCACATCCAAGCCCGAACGGCCTTTCCATGGTTCACTCCAGACGTTTCACATGCTCTGGTTCAGTCCATTGTCAGCACGTCGACCCCGGGATACCACATCGCTCCCTATTCCTTGCACGCCTCTCATCCTCTTGTATGTTCAGGTCCCGATCGCTAAGACTTTTTCACTCCAACCTTCCATCTCCAATTTGGTCTCCCGCTTCTCCTTGCTCCATTTACATATATATATATATATATATATATATATATATATATATATATATATATATATATATATATATCGCTGTCTCCCGCGTTTGCGAGGTAGCGCAAGGAAACAGACGAAAGAAATGGCCCAACCCCCCCCCCCCCCATACACATGTACATACACACGTCCACACACGCACATATACATACCTACACAGCTTTCCATGGTTTACCCCAGACGCTTCACATGCCTTGCTTCAATCCACTGACAGCACGTCAACCCCTGTATACCACATGACTCCAATTCACTCTATTTCTTGCCCTCCTTTCACCCTCCTGCATGTTCAGGCCCCGATCACACAAAATCTTTTTCACTCCATCTTTCCACCTCCAATTTGGTCTCCCTCTTCTCCTCGTTCCCTCCACCTCCGACACATATATCCTCTTGGTCAATCTCTCCTCACTCATTCTCTCCATGTGCCCAAACCATTTCAAAACACCCTCTTCTGCTCTCTCAACCACGCTCTTTTTATTTCCACACATCTCTCTTACCCTTACGTTACTTACTCGATCAAACCACCTCACACCACACATTGTCCTCAAACATCTCATTTCCAGCACATCCATCCTCCTGCGCACATCTCTATCCATAGCCCACGCCTCGCAACCATACAACATTGTTGGAACCACTATTCCCTCAAACATACCCATTTTTGCTTTCCGAGATAATGTTCTCGACTTCCACACATTTTTCAAGGCTCCCAAAATTTTCGCCCCCTCCCCCACCCTATGATCCACTTCCGCTTCCATAGTTCCATCCGCTGACAGATCCACTCCCAGATATCTAAAACACTTCACTTCCTCCAGTTTTTCTCCATTCAAACTCACCTCCCAATTGACTTGACCCTCAACCCTACTGTACCTAATAACCTTGCTCTTATTCACATTTACTCTCAACTTTCTTCTTCCACACACTTTACCAAACTCAGTCACCAGCTTCTGCAGTTTCTCACATGAATCAGCCACCAGCGCTGTATCATCAGCGAACAACAACTGACTCACTTCCCAAGCTCTCTCATCCCCAACAGACTTCATACTTGCCCCTCTTTCCAGGACTCTTGCATTTACCTCCCTTACAACCCCATCCATTTATATATATATATATATATATATATATATATTGCTTTGTCGCTGTCTCCCGCGTTAGCGAGGTAGCGCAAGGAAGCAGACGAAAGAATGGCCCAATCCACCCACATACACATGTATATACATACACGTCCACACGCGCAAATATACATACCTATACATCTCAACGTATACATATACATACACACACAGACATATACATATATACACATGTACATAATTCATAATGTCTGCCTGTATTCATTCCATCGCCACCCCGCCACACATGAAATTACAACCATCTCCCCCTCATGTGCGCGAGGTAGCGCTAGGAAAAGACAACAAAGGCCACATTCGTTCACACTCAGTCTCTAGCTGTCATGTAATAATGCACCGAAACCACAGCTCCCTTTCCACATCCAGGCCCCACAGAACTTTCCATGGTTTACCCCAGACGCTTCACATGCCCTGGTTCAATCCATTGACAGCACGTCGTCCCCGGTATACCACATCGTTCCAATTCACTCTACTCCTTGCACGCCTTTCACTCTCCTGCATGTTTAGGCCCCGATCACTCAAAATCTTTTTCACTCCATCTTTCCACCTCTAATTTGGTCTCCCACTTCTCCTAGTTCCCTCCACCTCTGACACATATATCCCCTTGGTCAATCTTTCCTCACCCAATCTCTCCATGTGACCAAACCATTTCAAAACACCCTCTGCTCTCTCAACCACACTCTTTTTATTACCACACATGTCTCTTACCCTATTATTACTTACTCGATCAAACCACCTCACACCACATATTGTCCTCAGACACCTCATTTCCAGCACATCCACCCTCCTCCGCACAACTCTATCCATAGTCCACGCCTCGCAAGCATATAACATTGTTGGAACCACTATTCCTTCAAACATACCCATTTTTGCTTTCCGCGATAATGTTCTCGACTTCCACACATTCTTCAACGCTCCCAGAACTTTCGCCCCCTTCCCCACCCTATGATTCATTTCCGCTTCCATGGTTCCATCCGCTGCCAAATCCGCTCCCAGATATCTAAAACACTTCACTTCCTCCAGTTTTTCTCCATTCCGACTTATCTCCCAATTGACTAGTCCCTCAACCCTACTCTACCTAATAACTATATACTGCTCTATTTCTAGGAAGGAGACCAATACATACTTCCTTCATGAAAGGAATTTCTCAAGAAAAATTATATTGTCAAAGCGTTAGTTACGAAAACAGTTTCGTCGTATCTCACATTTTTTCAACTGATGTTTATGGTGTGTATGTCCATCTCTTTTTCTCCATGCGAAAGGAACACGCCTCGAGAGCCTCAAGGTTCATATGACTATTACTGTATATTCTGCGGGGCAGACATAAGAGGCGTCAGTTCACTCTCTCTCCAGGCTTCCAGCGCACTGACAGCACTTTAACTCCTCAGCACTTAAGTGCTGCCCTCAAGCGCCCAGGTACTACCGTTTAAATTTGATGGCGTGATGATAGACACGACCCCTCAAGACCATGTCACATTATTATACTCGGTAGTCATACCGTAATGCTCAAGGGTCGTACCATCATGCTCAAGGGTCGTATCGTCATGCTCAAGGGTCGTACCATCATGCTCAAGGGTCGTACCATCATGCTTAAGAGTCGTACCGTCATGCTTAAGGATCGTACCGTCATGCTTAAGAGTCGTACCGTCTGCTTAAGAGTCGTATCGTCTGCTTAAGGGTCGTACCGTCATGTTTAAGGGTCGTACCGTCATACTTAAGGGTCATACCGTCATGCTCAAAGGTCGCACCTTCATGCTCAAGGGTCGTACCGTCGTACTTAGAGATTTGTACCTGTCGAGCTCAGAGGTGTGTACCGTCGTGGTCAAGTGGCTCAGAGACAAGCGTTGTACTTGAGGCTTGGCTATAGCTATAATACAGGAGTGTATATATCATGGCCGTCTGTAAAATAATGATGGTAATCACACTGGGCTACAAGTCTGCCCGGCTTGTTTATAAAGCTACTAGCCTTGTCTGGATTGATACCCGTCGAATCATTATCATTAGGCCAATGGCATGGGTAATTATTCTGGGGCCATTAATAACACCACCTTGCTCTACCTACCTGCCTCTCTGAACCCTGACCACCGTAGTCATCTTCCTGACGTCATCTGTAAATGGTAACTTTTGTGTTATGTAAATGGAAAACTATTAACGATTAAGTCAGTTCTAACGGCATGAAAAGACTGTAAAGTATTATTAAGAGATTTCCTGGAATTTTATAATTAAATCCATCTTAAGTCGAGTTTTTGTTCTTGGACAAACAAAGCTGAGGTAGCGTACACGTGGAGGGCACTCGTCCACCTTGTAAAGGTGGAAGACTCGCATCCTCTGAAGTATGGTGTACAAGTGGAGGACACACGTCCGCCGGAGTATGGTGTACAAGTAGAGGACTCACTTCCATCGGAACATGGTGGACAAGTGGAAGACACATCCTCCAAAGTATGATGCACAAGTGGAGGAAAAGCGTCCACCGGAGTAAGATGTATAGGTGGAGGGGAACTCGTTCGTCGGAATATGATGCACAAACTGAGAAGAAACGTCCACCAGAGTAAGATGTACAAGTGGAAGGCACTCGTCCATAGCAGTATGATGTACAGGTGCAGGATTCACGTCCACCAGGGTATACCCACAGCCCCACGCCCTCTCTCCCTTACCTGTTACATATACCCACCTCCCCACGCCCCCTCTCCCCACTTTTTCTCTCAGTGCGATGGATAAAGAAGAAGGGGAAGGGAACAGACTGGGGAAGGTGAGTTTTGAAATAGAGGAGAGACTTCGGTTGGTGTTGCATGTGGATAAGTTTGCTGGAAACGTGTTTTTGGTGCCTTACTTATATCCCCCTGACTGGCCGAGGGTGTGTATATAGTGATGTTAAGGGAAAGAAAAACCACGAAGCTTAGCTAGCTATTGTTTACCATGTACATCAATGGACGGCTGGAGGCTCCCAAAGTGTTTTGAGGCGCCATGGGAACGAAGGATGTCCCATGTCTGTACTGCCGTCAGGGTCTCGGATATGTTTATAGTTTGGATTATTGTTATCTTCTAGTCTTCCCCGCTGCTGCTTCTACGTATGTGGCTGTTGGTTTGCTATTCATTCATCCATGTTGTTCTTCGGTGTCTTCTATGGAGGAGGCACCTTTCGTGTGTGAAGATTATGGAACTCTGTTTTGTAAACCATCCACCACCTCCTCCTCACACCCAATTTCCCCACACTTCCCCAGTAAGATGCCCAAACATTCCCCTCCTCCATCAAAAAAAAAAAACCACCTTCCCCATTAAGAACCACCACCTTCCCCACCAAGAAGTCCCACCCTCTCACATCAAAATCCCCCTCCACAAAGCGAGCATGATGGACGGCACTCACACGGCAATTAATGTGGTCTTAATAATGCTCGGTGGCCACATCGCCTCCATCAGCGTCCTTCTAGAGCTGCTTGAGGTGGCACCCACACTCCTAGATATTTCTCTATCCTGTAATAGGTATAGTTCTCCCTGTACACACACACACACACACACACACACACACACACACATACACACAGACTTATATATATATATATATATATATATATATATATATATATATATATATATATATATATAAAAGTTCCAGTTGTTGACCTCTTACAATATTTATTTGATGTTTTAGATGATCTTAATTTACCTGTTTCAAAGTCTGTTTCTACTGAACTGATCAAATTGTGTATTTCAGTTTAATGGAGAAAATTATGCTGAAATTTGGGTATGGCAGTGAGTAACCCTCTTTCACCTGTATTAAGTAATCTTTATATGGAATTCTTTGAAACAAAATTACTAAAGGATATGTTACCTTCTAGTGCAATTTGGTTTAGGTATGTAGATGACGTTCTTTGTGTATGGTAAACAAATGAAAATTTACAAAACATTTCTCCCCTTACTTAACAATTTAGTACCTTCCATCAAATTTACTGTAGAAAATGAAAATAATGATATATTGCCATTTTTAGATTGCAAGATCCATAGGGATGGAAATAAGTTTATGTTTAACATTTACAGAAAACCTACCAATGTGTGATCATATATCCTTTATTACTCAGCCCAACATGGGAGTTACATTATCATTATTCCAGTCTATGTTCCTTGGGGAATTACGTATTTGCAGTCCACAGTTTACTGATGATGAGTTTGAGAAGATATATTTTATTGGATCTAAGTTAAAGTATCCTAGATCTTTCATTGATAAATCCCTTAAGTTGGCAAAGATATCATTTTATAGAGTTGAGCCCAAACCTCCCATAAACACCAAGAATCTTTTAGTTCTCCCTTTTAATAATAATTTTACTTTACTCCCCATGTTGCTTAAATCCTTTGATGCAAATGTTGCCTTCAGCAACAATAATACTATAAAGAATATCTTAATCAGGAACTAACGAGAAAGTTTTCCTGGGTGCATCTATAAAGTGCCATGTAAAAATTGTGATAAGTTTGATGTTGGGCAGAGTGGTAAGGATCTTTCTATATTTATGCATCATAAATATAGTTTAAGAACGGGACAAGAATCAAATACCTTGTTTGATCACGTTAAAAACAATGATCATTATATTGACTAGAGTAATGCCATCTCATTTATCAACTCTAACTCCAGTACCACGAGAAGTATAATTGAAACTTCTATTATTAAATACACAAAGAATTATAACCTTGATATGAGTGAAGGTCGATACAAATTGGATAACTTTATTGTTTATAAGATTTGTAAACAATTCACCTTCTTGTCCACATAATAAGTTGGTGATACGCTCGTTGCCTGTCTTGGACAATCACATATTTACCAAATGGCGTCCTAGCTATGTCTCTTCGTTGTATATCAACTGACTGTTATTTCTCTCTTGTGTCACCCCTGATGTGATCATTGCACGAAAGTGCATTAGGAACTTATCGTATTTTATTTTCCCCGTGGACTCATAGGAATATATATATATATATATATATATATATATATATATATATATATATATATATATATATATATATATACATATATATATATATATATATATATATATATATATATATATATATATATATATATATATATATGTATATATATATATATATATATATATATATATATATATATATATATATATATATATATATATATATATATATATATATATATGATAGAGTTGATAGAGATGCTCTGTGGAAGGTATTAAGAATATATGGTGTGGGAGGAAAGTTGTTAGAAGCAGTGAAAAGTTTTTATCGAGGATGTAAGGCATGTGTACGTGTAGGAAGAGAGGAAAGTGATTGGTTCTCAGTGAATGTAGGTTTGCGGCAGGGGTGTGTGATGTCTCCATGGTTGTTTAATTTGTTTATGGATGGGGTTGTTAGGGAGGTAAATGCAAGAGTTTTGGAAAGAGGGGCAAGTATGAAGTCTGTTGGGGATGAGAGAGCTTGGGAAGTGAGTCAGTTGTTGTTCGCTGATGATACAGCGCTGGTGGCTGATTCATGTGAGAGACTGCAGAAGCTGGTGACTGAGTTTGGTAAAGTGTGTGAAAGAAGAAAGTTAAGAGTAAATGTGAATAAGAGCAAGGTTATTAGGTACAGTAGGGTTGAGGGTCAAGTCAATTGGGAGGTGAGTTTGAATGGAGAAAAACTGGAGGAAGTGAAGTGTTTTAGATATCTGGGAGTGGATCTGGCAGCGGATGGAACCATGGAAGCGGAAGTGGATCATAGGGTGGGGGAGGGGGCGAAAATTCTGGGGGCCTTGAAGAATGTGTGGAAGTCGAGAACATTATCTCGGAAAGCAAAAATGGGTATGTTTGAAGGAATAGTGGTTCCAACAATGTTGTATGGTTGCGAGGCGTGGGCTATGGATAGAGTTGTGCGCAGGAGGGTGGATGTGCTGGAAATGAGATGTTTGAGGACAATGTGTGGTGTGAGGTGGTTTGATCGAGTGAGTAACGTAAGGGTAAGAGAGATGTGTGGAAATAAAAAGAGCGTGGTTGAGAGAGCAGAAGAGGGTGTTTTGAAGTGGTTTGGGCACATGGAGAGAATGAGTGAGGAAAGATTGACCAAGAGGATATATGTGTCGGAGGTGGAGGGAACGAGGATAAGAGGGAGACCAAATTGGAGGTGGAAAGATGGAGTGAAAAAGATTTTGTGTGATCGGGGCCTGAACATGCAGGAGGGTGAAAGGAGGGCAAGGAATAGAGTGAATTGGAGCGATGTGGTATACCGGGGTTGACGTGCTGTCAGTGGATTGAATCAAGGCATGTGAAGCGTCTGGGGTAAACCATGGAAAGCTGTGTAGGTGTGTATATTTACGTGTGTGGACGTATGTATATACATGTGTATGGGGGGGGTTGGGCCATTTCTTTCGTCTGTTTCCTTGCGCTACCTCGCAAACGCGGGAGACAGCGACAAAGTATAATAGAAAAATAATATAATAATATATATATACATATATATATATATATATATATATATATATATATATATATATATATATATATATATATATATATATATACATATATATATATACTGACGTGATGTCAGTGGATTGAATCGGGGCATGTGAAGCGTCTGGGGTAAACCATGGAAAGCTGTGTAGGTATGTATATTTTGCGTGTGTGGACGTATGTATATACATGTGTATGGGGGTGGGTTGGGCCATTTCTTTCGTCTGTTTCCTTGCGCTACCTCGCAAACGCGGGAGACAGCGACAAAGCAAAAAAAAAAAAATATATATATATATATATATATATATATATATATATATATATATATATATATATTTCAAACCGTGATTTTCCTTTTTTGAAAACTAGTCTACTGTAATCAGTTACGTAGGCGTTTCAGGGTAACCAACAAGGAATGGTGTGAGGTAAATATCCTCAAGTGTTACGTGTTTAAGATCCAGACACATGCAGGCTACTGTCTGTCTTGTTTCACGTTATTGCTCTTGCGATACTGTTAACAACATCTCTCTGAACATTATGAATTTGTCCCCAAAAAGTCCTTAACATTCTGCGAAAGTGATGAGGACAGATGGGTCTATAACCCGAAATCCTTAAGCACATTGGCTTATTGTAGCACTTGGCGGGATGGGAAATAACTGTTTCTCATTTATATGTTGCCTTTACTTTTTGTTCTGTTATTAATGAGTGAGCCGTTGACACACGTACCCGAAATATATGCTCTGGAGATATGGTGAATATATGTCTATATAGGCCTGGAGTAAGAGGTGCAGCCCATCTCGATTTAGAATCCTTCCCTAGTGGCTTCATAACTTGACTCTAGATATAGTTTTAAAACAGTTAATAATATCGTTTCTTGAACTGTGAACACCATCTTAAGACTCGAGTGTATGTTATTACAAGGTTGATTTGTGGTTTATCGAAATTGAACAGAAGGAAATGAGTAACGCTTAGAGGGAGGGAGATATTGTGTTCGAGCGTTATTAAATCTAAGAAGGTTGTTGCTCCCCCATTCTAAAATGCTGCACAGCTCCGTAATGAGAGAGGAAATGTGTTCAGTACAGGAAACGTGAATGTGTGTGTGTGTGTTTGTGTGTGTGTGTGTGTGTGTGTGTGTGTGTGTGTGTGTGTGTGTCTGTGTGTGTTTCCTATTTTTTTTACTCCTATATGTGCATACATACACACACACTCCGGCCTAAGCCAGGTACCAATGAAACAGAAAGGAAGTCATTCACATCACAGTGATAAACTCAGTCTCCAAGGATTGCGTCTCATTTTCAAGAGCCTGAGCCATCATGGGTATCAAATAACTCTTCGTTTCTCTCTTGATGTTCAAAAGCCACTCCACGTAGAAGTTCCCTTGATCATATCATGACAAAAATGTTCACCACACAATCAGTGAACGTGACTTCATAAAACTGGATTACAAAAGGCCGATGATAAATATCATAGCATATCAAAGCCATGTAAATAACATAACGCCCTTGTTTATTTACGAGGAACAAAAATATTGGATAAAATAAATTGTGGTGAGAGCGAGAGGGGCTTAAATGACACGTCAAATATCGGGCACCAGCGAGAACAGTTTTTCCACTCTATCACCTCTGTAACTCTAGTGTCTAGAATACCTCTAGATATTTCAAAGCATGGAGGATGATATGAACCTTAATTCTCCTATGCATATATCATGAATTATAATCAAACTTGTTCGGAAGGGAAATGAGACTCTCAACCATAAAATGCGGAGGAATGAAAAACCTGCATAGTATATTATTATGCTCGTCTGTTTGCAGATATTTCTTCCTCTTAATGTTTTCCAGAATATGTGGAAAATATCTGCAGTTTTGTCGGATATTCAATTATCCGAAATATAAAATTGTTGTAGTTTTTTCCAGTTATGTATGAGAGAGTAGGAGTCAGACTTCGCAATTACGTGTTGGTTTATTTCGCTTTCGTACCAGTGATTCGCCAAAAGTGTTATGGATGCCAGTGCATACTGTGTACTTGCTAATATTCAACACCGATTATCATGGGATTGAAGAATGTAAGGACAGAGCACCCTGGGGAAATGATTCATTGGTATCTTTTACGCATTATGATATATATATATATATATATATATATATATGTATATATATATATATATATTTTTTTTTTTTTCATACTATTCGCTATTTCCCGCGATAGCGAGGTAGCGTTAAGAACAGAGGACTGGGCCTTTGAGGGAATATCCTCACCTGGACTTCTCCTCTGTTCCTTCTTTTGAAAAAGAAAAAAACGAGAGGGGAGGATTTCCAGCCCCCCGCTCCCTTCCCTTTTAGTCGCCTTCTACGACACGCAGGGAATACGTGGGAAGTATTCTTTCTCCCCTATCCCCAGGGAAAAAAAAAAAAAAAAAAGTATATATATATATATATATATATATATATATATATATATATATATATATATATATATATATATATATATATATATATATAATATAATATATTTTTTTTTTTTTTTTTTTTTTTTTATAATTTGTCGCTGTCTCCCGCGTTTGCGAGGTAGCGCAAGGAAACAGACGAAAGAAATGGCCCAACCCCCCCCCCCATACACATGTACATACACACGTCCACACACACAAATATACATACCTACACAGCTTTCCATGGTTCACCCCGGACGCTCCACATGCCCTGATTCAATCCACTGACAGCACGTCAACCCCTGTATACCACATCGCTCCAATTCACTCTATTCCTTGCCCTCCTTTCACCCTCCTGCATGTTCAGGCCCCGATCACACAAAATCTTTTTCACTCCATCTTTCCACCCCCAATTTGGTCTCCCTCTTCTCCTCGTTCCCTCCACCTCCGACACATATATCCTCTTGGTCAATCTTTCCTCACTCATTCTCTCCATGTGCCCAAACCATTTTAAAACACCCTCAGTTCGCTGATGATACAGCGCTGGTGGCGGATTCATGTGAGAAACTGCAGAAGCTGGTGACGGAGTTTGGTAAAGTGTGTGGAAGAAGAAAGTTAAGAGTAAATGTGAATAAGAGCAAGGTTATTAGGTACAGTAGGGTTGAGGGTCAAGTCAATTGGGAGGTGAGTTTGAATGGTGAAAAACTGGAGGAAGTGAAGTGTTTTAGATATCTGGGAGTGGATCTGTCAGCGGATGGAACCATGGAAGCGGAAGTGGATCATAGGGTGGGGGAGGGGGCGAAAATTTTGGGAGCCTTGAAAAATGTGTGGAAGTCGAGAACATTATCCCGGAAAGCAAAAATGGGTATGTTTGAAGGAATAGTAGTTCCAACAATGTTGTATGGTTGCGAGGCGTGGGCTATGGATAGAGTTGTGCGCAGGAGGATGGATGTGCTGGAAATGAGATGTTTGAGGACAATGTGTGGTGTGAGGTGGTTTGATCGAGTAAGTAACGTAAGGGTAAGAGAGATGTGTGGAATATAATATATATATACATATATATATATATATATATATATATATATATATATATATATATATATATATATATATATATATATATATATGAGGGAAGATACTGTTACGTCTACGTTATCATTGCCAGTAGTACTTATTAGAGATGGTGAAAATGTTTAGCAAAACCACTTAATCAAAACATTAATGACCTAACTAGGCCAATGGGCTGCCAAGCACACTTTGATTATCTACTCTCATATAAGATAAGGAAAAGCCAGATCCATAAATGTTACATAGAAATCCACACATCCTCTACCACTTCTGAAACCACACTGCTCTTCCCCAGTCTGATGCTCTGTACATGCCTTCACCCTCTCAATCAATACCCTCCCATACAATTTCCTAGGAATACTCAACAAACTTTTGCCTCTGTAGTTTGAACACTCACCTTCATCCCTTTTGCCTTTGTACAATAGCACTATCCATGCATTCCGCCAATCCTCAGGGTACTTCACCATGATCCATACATGCAGTGAATATCCTTACCAATCAATTAACAACACAGTCACCCCCTTTCTTAATAAATTCTCCTGCAACACCATCCAAACCAGCCGCCTTGCAGGATTTCATCTTCCGCAAAGCTTTCATTACCTCTTTTCTTTTAACCCTCTCACTTCCCACAACACCCCGACCAAAACACCCTATAGCTGGCACTCTATCATCAAACACATTCAACAAACCTTCATAATTCTTACTCCATCTCCTTCTCACTTCAACACTACTTGTCATTACCTCCCCATTCGCCCCCTTCACCTATGTTTCCATTTGTTCTTTTGTCTTACGGACTTTATTTACCTCCCTGCAAGACATCTTTTTATTCTCCCTAAAGTTTGATAATACTCTCTCACCCCAACTCTCATTTGCCCTTTTTCAACCGCCTCGCAGTCTCCCGCGTCAGCGAGGTAGCGCAAGGAAACAGACGAAAGAATGGCCCAACCCACCCACATACACATGTATATACATACACGTCCACACACGCACATATATATACCTATACATTTCAACGTATACATGTATATATACATACACAGACGTATACATATATACACATGTACATAATTCATACTTGCTGCCTTTATTCATTCCGTCGCCACCCCGCCACACATGAAATGACAACCCCCTCTCCCCGCATGCGCGCGAGGTAGCGCTAGGAAAAGACAACAAAGGCCACATTCGTTCACACTCAGTCTCTTGCTGTCATGTATAATGCACCAAAACCACAGCTCCCGTTCCACATCCAGGCCCCACAAAACTTTTCATGGTTTACCCCAGTCGCTTCACATGACCTGGTTCAATCCATTGACAACACGTCGACCCCGGTACACCACATCGTTCCATTTCACTCTATTCCTTGCACGCCTTTTACCCTTCTGCATGTTCAGGCCCCGATCGCTCAAAATCTTTTTCACTTCATCTTTCCACCTCCAATTTGGTCTCCCACTTCTCGTCGTTCCCTCCACCTCTGACACATATATCCTATTTGTCAATCTTTCCTCACTCATTCTCTCCATGTGACCAAACCATCTCACCATACCCTTTTCTGCTCTCTTAACCACAATGTTTTTATATAGAACATATATAGATTGATAGACAGATAGAGAGATATAGATAGATAGATAGATAAAAAATACACAAGTACCAATTGCATTGAAGCCACAAGGAAGTGGAATTTATGTGTTAAGCGCTTTCTTATACTATATTGTCAAAATCGAATACAAACAGAGCAAACTAGACGATTCAACAATTATTTTTGGTCATTTATTGAGCTCCAATGAATTTGAGGAATTAAACCTCAAAGGTGAACAGTCTTAGCATATCTGACACAGTTTCTATGTACTCTAACCATGACACTAAGAACTTTACTAGTTTGTCCAATGTAAAACTGGTCATATTCTGTACAGGAAGCATCATAGGAAAAAGACTCAGTTAATGTTTTAGTTGTGTCAACATGAAGGGAGAAAAGACCTGCTGTCTAAGATGGTGATGATTTTGTTTTTGTGACGAGATCCATTCGAAACTAAATGATAATGTTTTTACTCTCACGTATAAGACATTCATATATTGTCTTTCTTTAGATTATTTTCTTTCCTGTTATTCTACAGTCCACCATCGCTGGAAGTGGTAAGCATCACACATATTTTGGCTTAACTTGCAGCGAAGTACAGTTGGTGTGGTGTGGTGTCTTCGGTCTTTATCACCCCTCCCACATCCCTCCCTTGTAATGTATATGTTGCTGATGTGGTGGGTTGGCTTCTATGATTATCCCCCATCTCAACCCTTGTAATGTATATGTTGCTGATGTGGTGGGTTACATGTTTTATCCTTGTAATGTATATATATATATATATATTTTTTGTCTGTTGAGTTTCCTTCTATCTTTATCTCCCCACCCTCACACACACATCCTATAATATATATATCGCTAGTATGGAGGGTTGTCTTCTCTCTTTGTCTCCCTCTTGTAATGTTTATAGGGAAAACGTAAAACATTTGTCGATGAGGATTTCAGTTAGCAGTATATATCTTTGAGTCGTTGTTTATCCCTGTTACCTACAACCAGCTTATGAGAGGGGGAGGCTGTCCCTTTAGCCAAAATTCGCCGAAATATACCCGGCAAAAGCACCGGAATATGTTTCAGACGCGGTAAGAGAGAGACATTATTTGTGACAGCAATATGAAAGAACATTATACTGTACATTATAAATTCTCTTTTTCTTCGTCATGTAGATTTGGCGTTCGTTTAAAATGAGTTGCTGTAAGCCGTTATGGAGATCAGCTGGATTCCCGATGCAAGTTCAAAAAGTAAAAGATCAGGAAAATAAGAAATAAAAGGAAATGGAATCTCAAAGCCTTAAGTGATTCTTAATAAGGGTAATTACCTCCTGTGAATGATTCAAATGGACTTGCTCAAGTTATCTCAAAGAGTGAAAAAAAAGAGGATATATGTATGTGATGAACTCATCTTTTTTATATACATTTTTGTCTATCTTTTTCTGTCATGAATGTGTGTATTTCCATATTTCGTTTCATGAAAATAATGAGTAATTTGGAAAAATTTTGCATATCGTAGATAGTGACTATATTGCATAAGAAAAGCAAGACCTTGATCTTTGACCTCTCAAAGGACTACAAAAACTTTGACCCCTGAGGACTCCAAGACTCTGACCCTTGACCTCTCAGAAGGACCCTGATGTGACGCTGACCTTTGATTTGTCAAGTCAGACCCAAGAAAGATAGACCTTGCTGACAATGGCACATAATCAACGAGTGTGTCTTCTGGGTCGACACAGGAACTGAAGTACAGACAGACTGAAGGGGGTCCCTGGAAGGGTTCTTTGGCATTATGTTCTCCAGATAACGTTCTATGATGCATGCACTGTGGTACTGGCCCTCACGAGGTGCAAACGATGTTATTGTTTAAATGATGTTTGCGTATTGTAAATGACATTCGCGTGGTGCCATGTAGTTCTCATGGTGTAAATGACGCTTTCGAGGTGTGTGTGTGATGACCTGCTTGTGTAAGAGATGTTCCAATAGTTTCCATCAGTTTTAGTGAATTTAGGTGATCCTTCTTGGGTTCATGTGATATCTAAGTGATGCCAAGTGACTTCACATGTTGAAAGTGGCGTTTATCCAATGTAACTAACTCTCTCGCGTTGCAAATGAGATGCGAGTGGGGTTAGAAGTATTCCCTTGGTGTAAGTGAGGTGCGTGTGTTTTAAGTGTTTTTATCACGTGTAAGAGACATTCTCATGTATAAGTGAAGTTCTCGTAAGTGCCATTCGTGTTGAAATGATTTTGTCCGAGGCGTTTTTGTTCGCGTGACGCGCTCACCTGTAAGAGACGTTCTCGTAAGTGTTCAAGCGATGGTCTTCAGTGTACGAGACGTTCTCGTTCTTGTGGCGTTCTCACATGTGAGCGACGTTCGTGTGGTAAGAATGACGTCAGGACGTTCAAGATACGCTCTCAGGCACGTACACAAGTGACCTTTCATCACTATGCGAGAGAGAAAAAAATGGTGAGACAAGAAAAATATATTTTGGGGTGTTGTACAGACAGTATTCATAAGATAAAGTTGTGTAATTACCTATCTATAATTACCGCTTTTTGATTAAGGTGAAGGCGGGAGTTCTACTTCTCATAGGGCTCCAGCTTTTAAACTTCCTCTACTGTCATACAAATCTTAAACTTCCTCTGTGTTGTCCAGATTCACAGTCTCAGTAAAGATGTTAATTGTGGTCAATCACCACTCTTAACCAAGGGCTTTTGCAATTGAAGGTTGCGCTACACTCAGAAACAGGGTTAGAATGGACTCCTTTGACGCGTGATGTTCATAGACGATGATACAGTATCGAAACACCAGAACCATTTCTTAGAAAAGGGTCGTAGAGGAATCATAAGTGATTAACATAAATGCTGATAGACATAGTCAGAATGGAACGAGTACAGACAACGTCCCTTTACCGAGATGATTCCCAGACTGAAAAACTGATCCTTGGAGAGCAGACTAAACGACTTGATTCTCTCTAGATTACAAGAGAGAAGAGTAAGGAGTGATGAAATATAAAACTATTCAAATCTATCTATGGTATTGATAATCTTGGTCTGACAAGTTACACTAGACTTAGATTCGTCTGATTTCATTCGTAACTGTCGTTACAGATTCGTAGGCAAACGTTTTACCTCGAATGAGGTGAGGTATTCTTTCTTCAAAGGGATTGTTAACCTCTGGAATGATTTACCAGTCAGAGTGGATGAAAGCGGTACTATAGATAAGTTCACGAAAAGACATGATATTTCGCTGTAAGTACATGATTAACATTGTTTGCGCCTCCTTAGTCACATTTACAGTTTCCAGGGTTTTTTGTACTTTAAATTCTCTGTTTGCCTTGCAGTTATTACTACGTTAATCTGTGAGATTCTGATATCTTCCACTATCATGAACAGCCTCGTCGGGAGCCAATGGTCTGCTTCTGTTTTAATTCCTTTGCATTTCTATGTATGGTATAATTCCACGACTCATATATCATAAAAGTACTTCTTCACATTTCATCTAACAAGTTTTTCTGGGTTTCTTTTCTTTTTTGCTTAATTTTATGTGATTGTATTTTTATTGTTCTATCCTATCCTATCGTATATCATAAAAGTAGTTCTTCACATTTCATCTAACAAGTTTTTTGGGGTTTTTTTTGTTTGCTTAATTTAATGTGATTGTATTTTAATAGTTCTATCCTTGCATCTTTCGAAGAACTGCTCTCTGCTGATGTTATCAAACTGGTCAACAAACTTAAACACTGTGGTCAAGTTACACCATACTCAGTCTTCCTGTGTTACTACTGTGACACAGGTTACCGTCATGTGTGTTGTTTTGTCACCAATGCAACAGTTAGGGTTACGTGTGTTCATATCAAGATAATAAAGTCTTTGGCTGAATCTATGCGATTCTTGCTAACATAACACAGGCTTTAGTTAACGCTACGTGTGTTGTTAGTATAATACAGACTTTAGTTAACGCTACGTGTGTTGTTGTTAGTATAACACAGACTTTAGTTAACGCTACGTGTGTTGTTAGTATAACACAGACTTTAGTTAACGCTACATGTGTTGTTGTTAATATAACACAGATCTTAGTTAACGCTACATTTGTTGTTGTTAGTATAACACAGACTTTAGTTAACGCTACGTGTATTGTTGTTAATATAACACACACTTTAGTTAACGCTACATGTGTTGTTGTTAATATAACACAGATCTTAGTTAACGCTACGTGTGTTGATGTAGATTTAACACAATCTTTAGTTCACGTTACAAATGTTATTGATATAACATAGTCGTCGATTAACTCTACGCGATTTGTTGTTGATAGAACACAGAATTTGATTAATTCTACATGTGATGTTAATATAACAGTCTTTGATAAACCTTACGTGTGTTCCTGTTAATATAACACAACCTTTGGTTAACGGTGAGTTGTTAATATAACAGTCTTTGGTTAACGCTACGTGTGTTGTTGATATAACACAATCTTTGGTTAACGATACGTGTGTTGTTAATATAACACAGTCTTTGGTTAACGCCACCTGTGTTGTTAATATAACACAGTCTTTGGTTAACGTTACGTGTGTTGTTAGTTTAACACAGTCTTTGGTTAACGGTACGGGTATTGTTGTTACGTGTATTGTTGATATAACATAGCGCTTGAATAACGCTACTTGTAATTGTGTTGATATAATGTTACGTGTTACAATGTAACTCCCTCGTATTGTACAAACATGAGTCAAACACAAACACCACAGAACTCTATTGACGCCTCCATGGATAATGTAATTATGGTTTATTTGTTATCTACTTCTGCTGAGCTCTGACCTTTGAACTTCTCTATCTTTTGGTAATTGTGACTCAGCGAGTCATATATAATTATTACGAGTGATTTATCTTGATAATTTGCGGTGACGTGAGAGTAATGATGAAGCGTAATTAACTTACCCTATGACCGAGTCTGCAGTTATTTCCTGAGGTTGTATTTCTTGCCTTCATATTAACCCCTGAGCCAATCCCAACCTCACGTGTCATCACGCTAACCTCCGTGAGAATCCTAGACCCTTGTGTCTCCTCATGTTAACCCTGCTCGAAGACATAACCTCATTTGTTTTCATGCCAACCTCTGCAAGGATTCCAACCCCAAATGTGTTCATGCAACTTCCTCGAGGTTTCAGTCTCATGTGCTTTTATGCGAGAATCCAAACCCCACGACTCTTCATGCTCGCTTCCATGAGAATTCGATCTTATGTGAATTCTTGCGAATCCCATGAGAAACTCAACCCCATGAGACTTCATGTTAACCCCCTTTTAGAATGCCAACGCCAAGTGTCCTCATGTTAAACCCAAAGGGGATCCTAACCCCACGTCTTCATGCTAACCCCCTTGAGAATCTCTGTCTCCTATATCTTCCCGTTAAACCCGAGAGAATAGCAACCCCACATGTTTTCTTGCTAACCTTCCGCGTGCCATATATGAGTAAATTTCATAACTGCACATAAACAAATTAACAATCTGACTGACTTCTACAAACAGAAAAAATATATATATGTGTAAACATATACAGATATAGACAGGAAAAGACAAACATACATGTACGTGCATATACCACCCACTCCTAAGCAGAAATAAAAAGCTCTTGCCTCACATTTCAGTAAGCTAAAGCTATAGTATCCGTTCCTGCGACAGACACGACATAAACAGACATACATACATACTGGAATGACTCAACAGGCAGCAAACAACAACCCTCTCACTCAAGACCAGTCTCGGATACCACCTCTGAAACTACGCTCCCTAGACATGTACCGGTTATACTTTCTCGTGTACTTTCCGGACACCACCCATCTTTAGCACAAAAAACACCGCTAGAAACGCAGAAAACTTACTTGCTCTGTGCTAACCCCACAACATCGCCACTCCTCTTGACCCGCGGTGCCGCCTGGTGTACGGTGCGAAAGGCCGACCCATAAAAGGAGAACCTGTGACAGGATACGTTAAGGTTTAATGCGTAAGGACATATATATATATATATATATATATATATATATATATATATATATATATATATATATATATATATATATAGTGTTCAGAGGCGAGGCTACATAGGTCCAAAACTCTCTTAGCGTTACATTGAAATAGTAATCAAACAAACCTATGGATATTCAACGCCTCCAGTCGAACCCTCCGCTGTATTTTGAGGCGTGACGTGCCTGGCTGGGCCGCCCCGAGCATCTGCAAGTAAAAATATCTTTAAAGGAATGCATTTCTAAGTATTACTTGAAATAAGCAAGGTATTTATACATATGTTATAAGATTATAGGCAGGTGGGTCCTAATCAAGTAATAAGTAAGGATTATTTTGGGTCATAGACTCTGTATAATCGCTGCTCAGCGCGCCGAGGAGCAAAAGTGGCCTGTTCAACCACCTCAGTTAAGGCTGATTGTTGCATGGCAGTCATGTCAATGGGGCCTTTAGCTTTTAGTGCCTGAGTTCATCAGTAATACAGTGTTCGTGCTTTTAGTTTATTAGATGATAAGTAATGTAAAAAAGAATGTATTTCTTGGTTTCTTTGTAATTATCAGATAAAAGAATGGCTTTTTTTTCTTCTTGTATTAATATTGTTGCAGCATGATTTCTTTTTTCTTGGTATTTCCTAAGAGATAATTTCTTTTTTTTATTATCCAATTGTATGTTAGTTTTATCTGTTGAAGGTGAAGTTGTTCATGACCATGTCGGCTTTATATGGTAATTAGTTACCCGGTTGTGAGTTTGTCGAGAAATATCTTTCGTGATTCGCTTGGCTGGTGATTACGTCATATCGCGTCGGATCTCTGATTGGCTCATGTATCACGAATAGTCGCTGATTGGTTCAGATGCTACAGGTAGCTTCTGATTGGCTTTCATGATGTATATAACCTCATTGTGTCGAGTGGTATGGGTGAACTCTGATTGCCTTACGCATTTTACATAACTCCTGGTTGGTTCATACGCCTAACTACATGTTCACTGGCTCATGTCCATACTGTAAACAAACTGATTGGCTTGTACTCTGCATGTGGATTCTGATCGGCTGGGTTGTTGCATATGACAGTTGGCTGTATGGTTGGTACTGGTCGCTTCTGACTGGTTTATGTATTCGTGGATTCGTAGTTACCGCTGTACCAGTAGCCTCTGTCTGGGCATAATTACAGGAAGTTACAGTTACAGGTGACACTCGTGTGGATCAGTTTGAGCCTCTGATTGGCCCTTATACAGCAGGTTGTCTAGAACACGTTCGAGTATCAGAGGAGAGAGCCCCTGATTGGCTGGTGTCGAACGCATTCATGGATCAGAGGAGACCTCTGATTGGCAAGGGTAGAGCGTTGCCGTGAATTAGGGGGAACATGTGACTGGTAGGTGTTAAAGGTTGTCTTGGATCAGAGGAGACATCTGATTGGCAGCTGTCGAACGCTGTCGTGGATCAGAAGTGTGTTCTGATTGGGTGTTTTAGAGCACCTTAACTTTGGCGGATGTCATGCATGAGAGGTATGCTCTGATTGGGTCGTCTGGTGGAGTTCACTTCACCTCACCAGCTATAGAGTAGTATCGGAGATCATATTTTGTGCTTCGGGGGTCTATTGTGCAATTATGCGAACCACTCAGGTAATAAATGATTCTGCACTGCCTCAGTAATGATAGAGAATAACTGATGTATTATCCTGGGACTTGAATTAATAGTGATAATTTAACTGGTTACATATTCAAATTTAGTATAATTTACTGCAAGGGAAAACAAGAATGTAAGCCATCAGTTATATTATTATAATTCTTTTGTTGAGAATTATATTAATGTTAGATCGCCAATATATTATCACCAGTATATTATCATTTTATGCAAGATGGTAACGACCTAGCTTAGTTTCCATAGTACAAACTTAATTACTTTAGAGCGTGTTTTTTTATGGATTCATCTTCGTCTTTGTGTGTGTGTGTGTGTGTGTGTGTGTGTGTGTCGGTATACAGGTGTGTGTTTGTGTGTGTGTGTGTTTGTATATATAGGTGTGTGTGTGTGTGTGTGTGTGTGTGTGTGTTATGGGAAGAGAGTTTTACACTCGTGTTGCTCTGTCTCCTCACCGTGTATATATGTACCACGTCTTTACTCCTGTGTTTGTATGCTCACATAGCCTAAGCCAGGTGCCTATCACATCGACCAGCCCCCTAGAGGAAGATGAACACATGGGGTCAATGTAGGCCGACTGCCAAACCTATGATTCGAACCCATTGCCTGAGAGCAGCTTCAATCCTGATGTTTTGTTTCACTTTTCGACTGTGTTGTGGCGTGATACGGACACATGAAGCTCAGGTCCAGCAAGTGACACTGAAGCTCCAGATGTTATCTAGGTGATGCCAAAAACCTTAAAGATTAAGACGAAATTCAAGTCAAAATAGTGAAAGGACATATCCCTAAAAGACCACATCCGTGGGAGACCTCACCCATAGAAGTCCACACCCATGAAAGACCACATCCGTGGAAGACCTCACCCGTGAGAGACCACACCCGTGGATGACCTCACCCGTAGAAGACCACACCCGTGAAAGACCACATCTGTGAAAGACTTCATCTGTAGAAGACCACACCCGTGAAAGACCACATCCATGGAAGACCTCATCCGTAGAAGACCACACCCGTGAAAGACCACATCCGTGGAAGACCTCATCCGTGAAAGACCACATCCGTGGAAGGCCTCACCCGTAGAAGACCACATCCGTAAAAGACCACATCCGTGGAAGACCTCACCCGTAGAAGACCATACCCGTGAAAGACCACATCCGTGGAAGACCTCACCCGTAGAAGACTACACCCATGAAAGACCACATCTGTGAAAGACCTCTCCCGTAGAAGACCACACCCGTGAAAACCACATCCTTGAAAGACCACATCCGTGAAAGATCACACTGTTAAGACCCTCATTCATGAAAGGTCAGATCCTTGAAAACCCACATCCACCTAACACCAAAGCCCTCTAAGACCACACCCACGTAAGACCACACCTATATTGGACCACATCGATGTGGTGCGACACCCGTAGAAAACCACACTTATGGAAGATCATTCTTGTGGAAGACCACAGCCAATGTAGACCATGATGATGTGAGACCACGTCCGTGGAGGACCACACCCATGAAATAACACGCGTCTTGTAGGGAGCGTCTTTCTCTATCGTAAGCCTCCCGTCCTGAACTGGTGGAGGAAAGATGGGGAGATGGTGGAGGCATTGTACTGTGTGTGTGTGTGTGTGTGTGTGTGTGTGTGTGTGTGTGTGTGTGTGTGTGTATCTCATTGTTTTAGTTTGTTGTATAATTACCATGTGTGTGTGTGTGTGTGTGTGTGTGTGTTACAGGAAGAGAGTATTACACTCGTGTTGCCCCGTCTCATAATCGTGTACATACGCATAATGTCGAATACTCATGTTCACACACACACACACACACACACACACACACACACACAACCAGCCTAAGCCAGGTACCCATTTATGGACCAGCCCCGAGGGGAGGATAAACACCTGGGTTAGGTGAAGGTATGTGTGTGTGTGTTTGTTAGCGTGTCAGTGAATGTGAAGGTATGTAGGTTTCTACTCGCGGACATGAAATAATGGTTATCTTGCTGTGGAGTCCTGTGAGTTATTCTCCCATAAACCATAAGCGTTCAGGTTTGTGTAGCTAGAGATTATGTAGCATGCCGCAGTTTCTGATGTAGACTTCGATACTTCTAAAGTTGGGTATGTAGCATTACCGACGCTCGGGAACCTACAAGTGTAATGAGACGATGAGAATATTGGTGTGTGATATGACCCTATACTCATGTCATTTATTGTTGTATCTCAGAATGTGTACAGTTGCGTGTCAGTTGACTTGATGATCTGTCATGGGAAAGTTAAACAAAGGAAATCATTGTCTTACTGACGTAGTCAACCATCTGAGTTGGAATTTATATACGTTATCATTGGACTCTCAATGTTCCGGTAATGTAATTGGAACTGTGGGGTCGATAGATTATCTTCTCAGCGATGATACGAGTCTACGTAAGATAACCAGTTCCTGTATATATTACAGTGACATGCTACTGTAGGATTCCACCACAAGACTTCGCGTTCAGCTGTAGGATTCCACCATAAGATTTTACGTCATACTGTAAGATTACGAGAAGACTTCGCGTTCAACTGTAGGATTCCACCATAAGATTTTACGTCACACTGTAGATCCGAGATTAGTTACTGAATTCCACCAGCTGAAGTCCACTTGAATTCCACACAAGACTTCGCGTTCAGCTGTAGGATTCACATAGATTACGTCATAGTAGATTACGAGAAGCTTCTTACTGTAGATTGACAATGCCGACTCCACTTGTAGGATTCCGCCACGAGACCTTACTTTGTGATTTAGGATTCCACCTCAAGACCTCACGCGCTACTGTAGGATTCCACCACGTGTCCTTACGTCCTACTGGAGGATTTTACTACAAGACTTCTCGTCCCACTTCAGGATTCCACGGTAAAACTTCACGAACATACAGAGGATGGTTACTGTGACTGCCAACTTTTCGTGTCGTTTTTATAAGGTAAATCAAGTCACCTTAATCAGATGATCAATATAATCTGATTGCTCGCATTTCTTGACGATGGTTAGTTATACTATAAAACGATATTCATCATCTTCTGTCATATGTCTTATTGGTTATAGTTCATTGTTAATATTTTGTGTTGTATCTGAATCATTTTGGTTGTTAGTACATTCTACAGATAGGTGTGTTGTTCTTGGATTAGTTTTCAGTTTCATTTGAGTTTTTCATCAAAGTGATAATCCAGTTATCACACAAACACCTCAAGTGTAACGAAATGTCGTATTAAGACTAATGTGGCGATTGTACAGCAACGATAGGTATCACGCTAAGGAAGCTTTAAACCTATACCTTCTACATTCATCATCGAGTAGCTGAGTATTGTGGGATTCAAACCTATCTATATACCTCCACCACTGAATTTGGAGTCCACTGGTTAGCAATAAGTACAACCTTAGATAGTGACAGCAGCAACAGTGGAAACTATGACAACAGCAACAGATAAATAACAGCATTTGTAGCAGCAGCAACAGATACAATAACGGTTGTTGTAACAACAGCGACAGCTACAACAACAGCACTTGTAACTGCAGCAACAGATACATTAACCGTAGCTAATACAACAGTGATAAGGACAACAACAGTTA
The DNA here is from genome assembly GCF_036320965.1 of Panulirus ornatus. Classification (NCBI taxonomy): domain Eukaryota; kingdom Metazoa; phylum Arthropoda; class Malacostraca; order Decapoda; family Palinuridae; genus Panulirus; species Panulirus ornatus. The sequence continues at coordinate 14,279,302 of NC_092238.1, read as the reverse complement.
TAACATCAGCAGCAGGCACAATAACAGCAGTTGTTACGACAGGAACAGGTACAACAACAGCAGTTGTAACAGCAGGAACAGGTTATAGCAACAGCATTTGTAACAGCAGCAACAGGGTGCAACAACAGTTGTAATGCAGCAACAGGTTACAGCAACAGCAGATGTAACAGAAGCAACAGGTTATAGCAACAGCAGTTGTAACAGCAGCGGCAGATGCGACAACAGCAGTTGTAACAGCAGCAACAGGGTACAACAACAGCAGTTGTAATGCAGCAACAGGTTACAGCAACAGCAGTTGTAATGCAGCTGTTGTAACAGCAACAGCAGGTACAACAACAGCAGTTGTAATACAGCAACAGGTTACAGCAACAGCAGTTGTAACAGCAGCAGCAGATGCGACAACAGCAGCAGCAACAGCAGTGCCGCCAGCAACAACAGGCCAAACACCATTTCACGACGGATTGATTGTAAAATAGTTGTTGGAAAGTCTATTTGGGGATTTTACACAGCACAGTTTGCTTTTATGGCGGGCTCATAATTCGTAATATTAATACTTTTGAACCAAACTAAAATCCCGCATCGAGGAACGTAGTTTGACTCACCAGGGAAAGGTACTTTGAATATACCTGAGATTAATACATCTCGAATTACGAAGGTAAATTACAATGCTAAAATACATATATTCTTTTAATAGACTTGATAACCACAAGTGGACGGCATGGTCTAGGCTTGGGTCTCTGTGTACGGGTCTGGGTCCTGGGGAAAGGGATGGGTCTGGGTCCTTTGGTAAATTATGGGCCTTGGTCCTGGGGGAAAGGCATGGGTCTGGGGAGAGGCGTAGGGCTGATTCTCAGGGAGAGACATGGGTCTGGTTCCCGAGGAAAGCCATGGGTCTGGGTCCTAATGAAAGCCATGGGTCTGGGTCCTGATGAAAGGCATGGGTCTGGGTCCTGATGAAAGCCATGGGTCTGGGTTCTGAGGAAAGACATGGGTCTGGGTCCTGATGAAAGGCATGGGTCTGGGTCCAGATGAAAGTCATGGGTCTGGGTCCTGATGAAAGGCATGGGTCTGGGTCCTAATGAAAGACATGGGTCTGGGTCCTGAGGAAAGATATGGCTTTGGGTCCTGATGAAAGCCATGGGTCTGGGTTATGATGAAATCCATGGGTCTAGGTCCTGATGAAAGGCATGGGTCTGGGTCCTGATGAAAGCCATGGGTCTGGGTCCTGATGAAAGTCGTGGGTCTGGGTCCTGATGAAAGGCATGGGTCTGGGTCATGGGTATAACTCCCCCACTTCCTGGGATCTGTGAGCCACTGTATAAAATATTTATGTTGCTATTGACGCGTAACCGCCCACAAACAAATTTAATCGCTAGTAAAAGTGCAAGTCAATTAGGGCATTAATAAAATTATAATAAATCAGGAAGGCCGGTCTAGAAATATTGGACGATGCGTGCTAGAAAATTGTCTGTTGAATTTCCACACTAATCACGTGTATCGGTTTTTGAACTGTTCTTTCTTTTTTCCCCCCTTCCCATCACATCAGTTGATATACTTCATCCCGATATTCAGAAAGTCTGGACGTCCGTATAAAAATGACGTTATGGAGAATTTCAGTCAACGTTTGGCATATCAGTCATGAAGTGAACTGTGAACTCTGATTCTGCATAACTTGGCCATGAAAAAGAAATAATGAAAAAAAAAAAAAGGTTGATTTTGACAGAGTTATCGAGAGTTTTGCACTGGGTTCATCCGTGAATAGCCCCATACCAACGGTTGTATAACAGCTGACAGGATTGCTATATGTGTTTCGGGACCCTGGTGCATGGACCAGGTTATTTCCATTTAAAGAATCATGCGTTCAGTACTTGGAATGAGTGAATTGCGTGTTGTAGTTTTGATCTGGAGAGAACACATGGTACGGATGACAAAGAGGCCTTGTGGAAAGACCTATGAATATATTGGATAAATGGAAATACTACATGGAATGAGGAATCTTTACCGAAAAGATATCTTGTGCGAGTAGGAATGGAGGAGGCAGAGTGGTTTCTAGTGAAGATGGATCTGTATCCAGAACATGCAATGTCACCTGGTTGCATAATCTGTGCCTGGACTGGGTGGTAAGGGAGGTAAATGCAAAGGTCTTATAGAGAGGAGCGGATGTACAGTACTCTGAGGATGGAGGCCTGGGAGATGAATCAGTTGCTGTTTGCAGATGACATGGCTTCGGTGTCAGATTCTAAAAGGAAATTTCAGAAACCAGTGACAGAGGTTAGGCATGTGTATGAAGGGAAGAATTTTAGAGTAAATGTAAACAAAAGTAAAGTGATGAAGTGCATCAAGAGAGACGAGAAAGAATTCTTTGAAGGAGTGTTTGAATGGAAAAGATCTGAAGGAAGTGGAGCGCCTTGATACTTGTAAGTAGACATGGGCAGTAGATGGAACCATGGAGGCTGAAGTTAATCACAAGGTAGTTGGAGAGAGAGAGAGAGAGAGAGAGAGAGAGAGAGAGAGAGAGAGAGAGAGAGAGAGAGAGAGAGAGAGAGAGAGAGTCCTCTGTGTATGAAGGAACGTGTGGAAGGCCATTGTCTGTTTGGTCAAACGTGGGCATGTTCCAGGTATAAGAATGCTGACAATATGTTGTGGGTGTAATGGACAGGACAAGAGAAGTAAGACTGACAAAGAAGATCTACACGTCAGCAATAGAGGGAACAAGGGACAGAGGAAAATCGAGAGGGGAATGGAATGATGAAGTGAGGAAGGCTTTGAATTGCCGGGGCTTAAATATTAAGGAGGATGAGAGGCGTGCAAGGGTTGAAAGAAATGTATCCATATGGTATATGGGAGGGAACAGGGACAACGTGCTGTCACTGGGTATATACAAGGCATGTCAAGGGATTAAGCTAAACCATGGAATATTGTGGGACTTGACTGTGGATGATAGGCTATGGTTTCAGTACAAGATACATGACAGCGAGAGAGGGTTTGTGTGAAAGAGGCCATTCGTTTGCTCCTAACGCTACCTGGATGATGCAGGAGAAACCTTGGGTATAACAAATTATAATCATTATTATCATTATTATTATTATTATTATCATTATTATTATCATTAGTAGTAGTAGTAGTGGTAGTAGTAGTATAATCATTATCATCATTATTATCATTATTATCATTTGTACTATTACTATTATTACTATTATTATTATTATTATCATTATTACTATTATTGTTATCATCATTATTATTATCATTATTATAATTGTTGTTTTTTTTTTTTTTTTTTTTTTTTTTTTTTTATACTTTGTCGCTGTCTCCCGCGTCTGCGAGGTAGCGCAAGGAAACAGACGAAAGAAATGGCCCAACCCCCCCCCCCCATACACATGTACATACACATGTCCACACACGTGTATACATACCTACACAGCTTTCCATGGTCCACCCCAGACGCCTCACATGCCTTGATTCACTCCACTGACAGCACGTCAACCCCTGTATACCACATCGCTCCAATTCACTCTATTCCTTGCCCTCCTTACACCCTCCTGCATGTTCAGGCCCCGATCACACAAAATCTTTTTCACTCCATCTTTCCACCTCCAATTTGGTCTCCCTCTTCTCCTCGTTCCCTCCACCTCCGACACATATATCCTCTTGGTCAATCTTTCCTCACTCATTCTCTCCATGTGCCCAAACCATTTCAAAACACCCTCTTCTGCTCTCTCAACCACGCTCTTTTTATTTCCACACATCTCTCTTACCCTTACGTTACTTACTCGATCAAACCACCTCACACCACACATTGTCCTCAAACATCTCATTTCCAGCACATCCATCCTCCTGCGCACAACTCTATCCATAGCCCACGCCTCGCAACCATACAACATTGTTGGAACCACTATTCCTTCAAACATACCCATTTTTGCTTTCCGAGATAATGTTCTCGACTTCCACACATTTTTCAAGGCTCCCAAAATTTTCGCCCCCTCCCCCACCCTATGATCCACTTCCGCTTCCATGGTTCCATCCGCTGACAGATCCACTCCCAGATATCTAAAACACTTCACTTCCTCCAGTTTTTCTCCATTCAAACTTACCTCCCAATTGACTTGACCCTCAACCCTACTGTACCTAATAACCTTGCTCTTATTCACATTTACTCTTAACTTTCTTCTTCCACACACTTTACCAAACTCAGTCACCAGCTTCTGCAGTTTCTCACATGAATCAGCCACCAGCGCTGTATCATCAGCGAACAACAACTGACTCACTTCCCAGGCTCTCTCATCCCCAACAGACTTCATACTTGCCCCTCTTTCCAGGACTCTTGCATTCACCTCCCTAACAACCCCATCCATAAACAAATTAAACAACCATGGAGACATCACACACCCCTGCCGCAAACCTACATTCACTGAGAACCAATCACTTTCCTCTCTTCCTAATTGTTGTTATCATTATTATTATTATTATTATCATTATTATTATTATCATTATCATTACTATCATTATTATCATTATCATTATTATCATTATTATCATTATCATTATTGTTATTATCATTATTATTATATTATTATTACTATTATCATTATCATCATTATCATTGTTACTATCACTATCATCTATCATTATCATCGTTACTATCACTATCATCTATCATTATCATTATCACTATAGTCATCATTATCATTATTACTATTCTTTCACTCCATAATATCAACACATTCAATGTTCATCATTTTGCCTCAATTTCTCATGTGTCATAATAAATGTTTATAGATGTTTTCACAAATCTAAAACCATAATGATACAGGGACTAACACACAAGATTATGAGGTTATTTACAAATATTTGTTACGTTACCACACATTATTCACAAACACCAGTTTTCCAGTAATACTAATCCTTTTGTAAATTTTGAAAGTGTTCCTTACTATGTATGTATGTGTTCAGTATCATGCATGAAAATACTGAGCACCATGTATGAAAATACTGAGCACCATGTATGAAAATACTGAGCACCATGTATGAAAATACTGAGCACCATGTATGAAAATACTGAGCACCATGTATGAAAATACTGAACACCATGTATGAAAATACTGAGCACCATGTATGAAAATACTGAGCACCATGTATGAAAATAATCAGCACTATGTGAGAAAGTGGTTGGAACCATGTATGAAAGTGTTAAGTGCCATGTATGAAAATCGGTGTCATGTATGAAAGTGTACGGTACCATGTATGAAAGTTCGATATCATGTATGAAAGTGTACGGTACCATGTATGAAAGTTCGATATCATACATGAAAGTGTACGGTACCATGTATGAAAATCTTGAGTGAGATAAGAGTGTCAAATTCACGAAAGTAATGTTATGTTGTGCTGTATCATTAAGAGTTTCATATACTGAGAGCAACAGGCCTCTGTCCCTTATCTATCGAATACTAAAGATTATATAAAGATAAGGTTATATAAAGGTTATATAAAGGATTGAAACACTTTGAGGTTTTCATGTCACTTGTTTGTGTATAACGGGAGGAAACCATTCATTCGTAGGGCCTCAACTCCTATTTTTTTTCTTATCTTTATTAGATTGAAGTATCAAGACATTTGGACCAAATCGGTGCCTCACGGGTGTAAAGTTTCCTTACCACATGAAGAAATAGGTAATAACACACACACACACACACACACACACACACAGTATGGTGTAGTGGTTAGAGTTACTGACAATGATTGAGCACAGGACCACCCGTCGTCTTCCCAGCATGGGTTCGAATCCAAGACGCGACAGTTGGCCCAAAGCCAACACCAGCCGTTCATCCTACCTTCGGATTTAGGCTGGTCGTGTGTGTGTATGTGTGTGTGTGTGTTTGTATACATATAAGTGTATATTTTCTTATGTTAGCTGAGACGGCACGGCCAGATGAAGCTCTGAACCAAGGCCGTCTCATTAACGCTCTCTCTCTCTCTCTCTCTCTCTCTCTCTCTCTCTCTCTCTCTCTCTCTCTCTCTCTCTCTCTCTCTCTCTCTATATATATATATATATATATATATATATATATATATATATATATATATATATATATTATTTGTCATACTTAACTGCCGTCCCCAGCGTTAGCGAGGTGGCTCAAGGAGACAGACGAGGAAATGGCCCAATACACCCACATATACATGTACATACATAAACGCCCACACACACACACACATACATACATATACATTTCAACGTATACATACATATACATATACACACATGTACATATCCATACTTGCTGCCTTCATTCATTTCGTCGCCACCCCACCACAGACAAATAGGCCACATTCGTTTAGACTCAGTCTCTGTCATGTGTAATGCACCGAAACCATAGTTACCTTTCCACATCTAGGCCCCACAGACCTTTCAATGGTTTACCCCATTTTATAGAGCTGAGCCCAAACCTCCCATTGACACCAAGAATCTTTTAGTTCTCCTTTTTGATAATAATTTTACTTTACTTCCCATGTTCCTTAAATCCTTTAATGTAAATGTTGCCTTCAGCAACAATAACACTATAAAGAATATCTTGATCAGGAATTCACCAGAAAATTCTCCTGGGTGCATCTATAAAGTGCCATGTAGAAATTGTGATAAGTTTTATGTTGGGCAGAGTGGTAAGGATCTTTCTGTTAGACTTAAGCAACATAGATATAGTATAAGAACGGGACATGAATTAAATGCCTTGTTTACTCACGCTAAAAGCTATGATCATTGTTATCAACTCTAACTCTATTACCACGAGAAATATCACTGAATCTTCTGTTATTAGATACACAAAGAATTATAATCCTAATATTAATGATGGTCTATACAAATTAGATAACTTTTGTTGATAAAATTTGAAAAATGATTAGTTTATGAACGCTTGTTGTCTGTCTTGGACAATCTCATGTATACCAAATGGCGTCCTAGCTTCGTCTCTTCGATGTATATCAACTGACTGCTATATTCCTCTCTTGTGTCTCCCCTGATGATGTGATTATTACACGAAAGTACACTTGGGAACTTATCGTGTTTCTTGTGTGTCGTAGAGGGCGATTAAAAGGGGAGGGAGCGGAGGGCTGGAAGTCCTTCCCTCTCGTTTTCAGTTTTCCAAAAGAAGGAGCAGAGAAGGGGGCCTAGTGAGGATATTCCCTCAAAGGTTCAGTCCTCTGTTCTAAACGCTACCTCGCTAACGCAGGAAATGGCGAATAGTATAAAAAAAAAGAAAAATATAATTTTTTTTTTCATACTATTCCCCATTTCCCGCGATAGCGAGGTAGCGTTAAGAACAGAGGACTGGGCCTTTTTTGGAATATCCTCACCTGGCCCCCTATGTTGCTTCTTTTGGAAAAAAAAAAAAAAGAGAGAGGGGAGGATTTCCAGCCCCCCGCTCCCTCCCCTTTTAGTCGCCTTCTACGACACGCAGGGAATACGTGGGAAGTATTCTTAATCCCCTATCCCCAGGGATAATATATATATATATATATATATATATATATATATATATATATATATATATATATATATATATATATATATATATATATGAAGTTGAAATCGCACTTCAGCAGGAGTTCATGCAATTATATTTAACATGTAATTCTTTTTATCTTTCTGGCACGACATGTTTCATGGAGACAGTCCACCTCATCAGGTGCCAATACTTAATAAAGTTATTCAAATCTCAACATTAAAACAGAAGTCCCGTCCAGCGTCTTCCAACATAGACAACACACTGGCCTGAGTGACAATAACCGACTAACAGTTGAATGGGGGAGTGGTTAAGGGTGGGTTACGTGGCGGGGGTTGGCCTAGGTGGCTAGGTGTGTGAGACCCCTTTCCTCATGTTTACGTTTTTTGTCATTTCTCTCATAATGATTTTCTATTGATAGGATGGGCTTTAAAGTTGCCTGGGGACACATTAAAGTTCTTAGTATTAGCAATCAAGACATTCAATGACGTTGCGGTTGCCGTCATCAGTAAAAGGGCAAAGAATAACTGGATTCGTAAGGTCTATATGGTGATCGTTTTCATGACAGTGTTTAGCGATCGCATTTTTGAGGTCATATCTACGTACTGATTGACAGTGCCAACAACATCTCTCCGTTACAGTTTTCCCTGTCTGGCCATGAATATATCTTTACATGCCTTATATTTGAAGGTGTGAGCACTCCCAATTGTTGCATGATTTGGCCTACTTCTTATTAAGGTCTTTCTGATGGTGTTATTGTACTGGAAGGCAACATCACAAGTCTCTGATTTTTAGAATATGTCTTGGAAGAATGGACAACACTAAACATCTAGACCTATCCTCATTTTTAACAAAAATGTGACAGTGTGTGACGAGAAGTTCCTAAAACCTACTAAGAAATTTTACTTAGTTCTGTTTAAAGAAATTGTAAGTCTCCATTTTTGCCACGTTTTATAATGATAACATAATATGATGTTTATGATTGCCAATTTTTTTGTTTTGTGTTTTGATAATGTTGAAGTCTAAAGCTAATTTCGTAAAGACTTATACCGGAAGAAACTATTTTTGTGCATGTGTGGCTTCCTCAGACTTTGAACCATTTCCGGGAAGATGGCTAGTCAGTGTCAAGACTGCTCGTTCAATATTTTCGAATTATCGTCCATCTCTTGGTTATGATGAGGTTAACAGTGTCGAGTGTGTGTGTGTGTATGTGTGTGTGTGTGCGTGTGTGTGTGTGTGTTAGGGGGGACAGAACCCCTCCTGTTGGGGGTTGGATAAGAATGTTTGGTTTGATTGTTTTGATCCTACACCTTCCATCTTCAAAGCCCTCCGTTTTCTTTTAAATGATTTTTAGATTAATCAATCATACAGAGGAAATGGTGTTACAAAAATCGGGACTCTATTGTTTCTCTGTTCGAAATTATGTAGAAAAACCTTTTTTATCGGGATGTACCGATCACCTTTGCATTTAGAGTTTCAAGCGAAAATTTGAACGACTCCTTTCGCACGTCAGAACAGGTAAATGTAAGAACCACAACACCTTTTCATCCATGGGTTCACTTGATTAACCCGCAAAGTGGCGCCGCGAAAGAAAACACTTAACCTCGAACAATACATTCAGTTTGACCCCTTGACCTCGACGCTACGACCTTTGGGTATGATGATACCCAGGGCCTCGACTTGACCCTCAAAGGTTCACGTCAAGGGCCAGACCATTACACCTAAGAGCTGGTCCATCGTGCTCAAGGGTTGTTCGTACCATCGTGCTCAAAGGTTTTTCGTTCCTTCGTATTGTTCGTGGCTGGCGATCATATGCATTATAGATTCAAGAAGTTCTTACAAAGCAAACCTTAGTCATATCCTCGTAGTGCTTCACACACACACACACACACACACACACACACACACACACACACACACACACACACAGAGCCGTACCCATGCATATTACAACTTGCCATTCAGAACTTTCACACTGTAACCCATTATAACCATAACTTCTCTCCAGTCAGAACTTTCGTGGATGGTAACCCATCAGATCAATAACCCGGACGAGAGGTGATGCGTCACTAACTCTCTCCACCTCCCGACACCCAGAATGTGTCAGTCAGGCCTCACCTGGGTAAGTACAGGAACTCCTCACTCACCCTACGACCTACAAGATGCACTTCAGTCTAATCCAAGACCTCTCGGCCGCCCCACTTTACGGGTACTTGTGGCTTTCACCACCAATGGAGGGGCGGACGACACTCACTGACTTCCGCATTATGGTTTTGCTATTATTGATAATGTGAAAGCGACGTTCCGAAGGTGTAGGGCGATATTTCAGAGCTTCATTATATGTATTATCGATCGTGGCGATAACCATCGCTCTGTGTACAAGACATCAAAACATAGGGATGGGATCTGGCATCCATTATCATTCATTTAGTTGCTGTCAAAGCCTGGCTGGGAGCGAGGGTCGTTAGTGGCAGAGTAAGCTAGAACAACCCTTTTGCTGAGGAGAGATAAAGTTCATAATGACTATCAGTATCTAAAGATAGAATAAGCTTTAGGTTAGAGTGTAATAAGGACGTGATTTGATGTACGTCTCGTCTATATGGCAAGCTTGGGTTGGAAGGGTATTTACATCTGTTTATGTACACATGAACCACGGGTCGAGCCACGGTGTCAACGTGGCTGACACCACACCCGCGCCACTGCTGTCACAGGAGGGCTGACACCAGTTTCGCGCCACCGCTGGCTGGATTGACACTAGTTGTGTGTCACCTCTGGCTGTGTGGACACCACTGTTGTCTCCCTGCCACCTAGGCTTGACACCAGTCAGCTGATACCAAGTCTAAAGTGAGGGCGAAACATTAAGACCACAACTGAACTGACAACACACACACACACACACACACACACACACACAAGATCGCTGGGTCTGAGTTGACACCAGTTCGCTAACACCACTGGTTGGGTTGCCACCACCACCACCACACGTACATGGTGT
>NC_092238.1:14206308-14266308 GCF_036320965.1 Panulirus ornatus | reverse complement strand
ATATACCTCTATTGTCCACCTAGAAAACTTTTTATCCCACACATTCTTCAGCGCTTCCAGAACCTGCGTCCCCTCACCCACCCTATTACCCACCTCTGCTTCAATGCTTCCATTCGCTGCCACGTCCACTCCCAGGTATCTAAAACACTTCACTTTCTTCAAGTTTTCTCCTTTCACACTTACGCCCTAACTCATCTGTCTTTTAATCCTGCTAAGCCTAATTGCCTTGCTGTTGTGCACATTTTCGCGCACACTACCAAATTCATTCACCAACCTCTGCAGTTTCTCACTCGAATCTGCCACCAGTACTGTATCATCTTTAAACAAGAACTGACACTTCCCAGACCCTTTCATCCCCCACAGACTGCATACTCGCCCCTCTCAACAGGATAATTGTATTTACCTCTCTCACCACCCGATCAATTAAGAAACTGATCACACATCACTGCCACATACCAACCTTTCTTGGAGCCACTCACGCTCCTCTCTTCCTTCTCTTACATATGCTTTACACCCATGATAAAAATTTCTCATTGTATCTAGCAACATATCTCTCACACTGTATACTCTTAAGACCTTTCACAAGGTATTTTTATCAACGCTATCATAAGTTTCCTTCAGATCTCTAAGTATTTCTCACACACATTCTTCAAAGCAAGCACATGATCCACACATCCTCTACCCATTCTGAAACCACATTGTTCCTCCCCAGTCTGGTGCTCTGTACTTGCCTTCACCCTCTCAATCAGTACCCTCAAATGCAATTTACTAGGCACACTCAAGAAACTTATACCTCTGTAGTTTGAACACTCAGCTTTATCCCCTTTGCCTTTATACAACGGCACTATATATGCGTTCCGCCAAGCCTCAGGCACCTCATCATGATCCATACTTATAGTGAATATCCTTACCAGCTAGTCAACAACACAGTCAACCCCTTTCTTGATAAGTTAAACTGCAATACTACCCACTCCAGCCACCTTGCCACATTTCATCTTAAGGCTTTCACTGTCTCTACTCTGTTCACCAAATCACTCTCCTTGTCTCTCTCACTTCGCACACCTACACAAACTCCTTACATCTAACACCTCTATTATTCAACACATGTAACAGTCTTTCAAAACACTTTTTTCTTTCACTAAGCAACTTCATCCTACTACTCATTAACCTCTCTAATCTGTTTCCGAAACGCTTCTCTTTTTTCTTTCACTAGCAACATCTTCATCCTAATACTCATTAACCCTTCTAATCTATCCATCGACCAACTTCTGCGTGCCACGAGCATCTTTCGTAAATGCCAGTCCTGCTTCCCTATACAATTCCCCTTCCTCACCCATTCCCCTTTACTTCATATATTCTCAACTTTTGCCGTTCTACACCCAGTCACTGCTGGTATTTATTTCTTCATACGTCTTTTCTCCAAGCTAACCTAGTGCCACCACCCTGTTCTCACCGATGATGTATCTTCCTTTCCGAAAACGGCTACAAATTTCCATCCTCACTTTCACAGGATAATGATCAGACATCCCACCAACTGGCTCCCTCAACATATTTACATCCAAAAGTCTCACTTTTACTCGCCGATCAATTAATTTGTAATCCAGTAGCGCCCGCTGACCATCTCTCCTGCTCGCATACGTACATTTATGTGTGTCCCTCTTTTCCAACCAGGTATTCCTAAGCACCACTCCTTCTTTAGTGCACAAAACGCAAGCTGTTCACCATCATCATTTATTTTCATATATATATATATATATATATATATATATATATATATATATATATATATATATATATATATATCTTTTCTTTCTTTCATACTATTCGCCATTTCCCGCATTAGCGAGGTAGCGTTGAGAACAGAGGACTGGGCCCTTGAGGGAATATCCTCACCTGGGCCCCTTCTCTGTTCCCTCTTTTGGAAAATTAAAAAAAAAAAGTGAGAGGGGAGGATTTCCAGCCCCCCGCTCCCTCCCCTTTTAGTCGCCTTCTACGACACGCAGGGAATACGTGGGAAGTATTCTTTCTCCCCTATCCCCAGGGATAATATATATATATATATATATATATATATATATATATATGTATATATATCAGTCCTCCCCTCCAGCTTTTACTTTTCCAAAAGAAGGAACAGAAAAGGGGGGTTAAGTGAGGATTTTCCCTCAAAGGCTCGGTTCTCTGTTCTTGATGCTTCCTCGCTAAAGCGGGAATGGCAAATATATATATATATATATATATATATATATATATATATATATATATATATATATATATATATATATATATATCAGTGTTTCACTTGATATTCCTATGTACCAGTGTCTCTTCGATGGAAACTCTTCGTGTGGTTATATGGAAATGTTATTATTGTGATCAGCTGTTGTACTGCACAACCTGTGGTGTCTTACTTTTGAAATGTCTGTCCATTAAGGTAAGTTAGTGCAACAGTCTGGTGTTTTGATGCACTCTCATCCAATCCTATTGCCATCATCGCTCCATTATCATGCCATTAAACTAAATGCAATCCTTAGCATTTACGTGAAAATGTCATTCAAGTCTGAGACTCTCGTTAATTCTACAAAGAATTATCAGAAATATTCCCTTGCTTTATAGGATAAATGTATTTGGTAACATGAACAGTTAGGAGCATATTCTTCTCAACCCCTTCCTGTTTTGTGCTTACCACATAGCCCATGGACTGTCTAATATGTGCTTACCACGTAGCAAATGGACTAACCTGTCTGGTGTGTGCATATCACACAGCACATGGACTGACCTGTCTAGTGTGTGCATACCACATAACACATGGACTGACCTGTCTAGTGTGTGCATACCACATAGCATGTGGACTGACCTGTCTAGTGTGTGCATACCACATAACACGTGGACTGACCTGTCTGCTGTGTGCATACCACATAACACGTGGACTGACCTGTCTACTGTGTGCATACCACATAGCACGTGGACTGACCTGTCTAGTGTGTGCATACCACATAACACGTGGACTGACCTGTCTAGTGTGTGCATACCACATAACACATGGACTGACCTGTCTAGTGTGTGCATACCACATAGCATGTGGACTGACCTGTCTAGTGTGTGCATACCACATACCACGTAGACTGACCTGTTAGGGAAATGTACTTACTTGTGACGTAGATTAACAACGGTCAAGTCAGAAGTTGAAAGTGTATCATGACGACCGTTTAGCCGACTCAAATTATGGTTTTTCTGTGTCCTTAATCAGCAGTATTAATCTTTGCTGTGACGTGAGATTTTGTTGCTGCTGGTTGATATGGCATACGTTTACTGTGCTGTGCTTTGTTGTGTCGTAAGAGCACGGAGTTGTGCTTTACTGTGTCGTAAGAGCACGGAGTTGTGCTTTGCTGTGTCGTAAGAGCACGGAGTTGTGCTTTGCTGTGTCGTAAGAGCACGGAGTTGTGCTTTGCTGTGACGTAAGAGCACGTTGTTATGTTTTGTTGTGTCATAACATTACAATGTTGTGCTCTGTTGTGTCGCAATATTCCAATGTTGTGCTTTGTTGTGTCGTAATATTACAGTGTTGTGCTTTGTTGTGTCGTAATATTACAGTGTTGTGCTTTGTTGTGTCGTAATATTACAGTGTTGTGACTTGTTGTGTCGTAAAAGCACGGTGTTGTGCTTTGCTGTGTCGTAATGTCGCACTGTCATACTATTGTTGTGTCATAAGATAGAGATAATGTACTTTACTGTACCATAAGATCACGGTGTCGTAATTTTCTGTGTCGTAAATTTGCGTCTTTTTCTTATTTAACAGATGATCATCACAAAGCCCATTACAGGAGCATAACACAACCCAGCATAGGGGTATAACACAGCCAAGAACAGGAGCATAACGCAACCCAACAGAGGAGCATAACACAGCTCATCAGAGGAGCACAACACAAGATCAGCAGAGGAGCATAACACAGCTCATCAGAGGAGCACATCACTAGATCAGCAGAGGAGCATAATGCTCTGCTAACATTAAGCCCTCCTTACGTCCCGCATCTTGTTAACGTGGCACAGCTAAGATAAAGCCTCTGTACCCACAAAGTAAACATGGAGCCTCCAGTTTTTGCAGTGATGCCTCAGGTCAGCACTGTATACCAGCGCTTGGGTCAAACTTGGTGTCAGTATTTGTGTGATCTCCAACACTCTTCTGTGGTCTTGCAATTAATTATTTTTCTATGCTCTACGGCCGCGACTCATCGATGAAATCTTACGTGAGTGGAAAGGCTACAAGTGTGATAACATCCTGTCTTTCAAAAGTATTCTCAAGCCACTGAGCACAGTGAATCGGCCCTTGAGCAGGGCGGTATGACTCATGAGCACGACGGTACAACGCCTCAGCACGACGGTGCGACACTTGAGCATGACGTTACGACCCTTTAGTACGACGGTGCGACACTTGAGCATAATATTACGACCCTTTAGTACGACGGTACGACACTTGAGCATGACGTTACGACCCTTTAGTACGACGGTGCGACACTTGAGCATGACGTTACGACCCTTTAGTACGACGGTAAGACACTTGAGCATGACATTACGACCCTTTAGTACGACGGTGCGACACTTGAGCATAACGTTACGACCCTTTAGTACGACGGTGCGACACTTGAGCATGACGTTACGACCCTTTAGTACGACGGTGCGACACTTGAGCATGACATTACGACCCTTTAGTACGACGGTACGACACTTGAGCATGACGTTACGACCCTTTAGTACGACGGTACGACACTTGAGCATGACGTTACGACCCTTTAGTACGACGGTACGACACTTGAGCATGACATTACGACCCGTCAGTACGAAGGTGCGACACTTTAAGCATGACTTTCTTTCATGATGGCTGGACATGGCACGGGCAGATGCACACCTCAGGTCTCTCTCCTTCACATGAAGCAACATTCAAAGAAAATCTTCCTAAAGCCTTCCGATTTGCAGGAAAAACTGATCTTACAAGACTCACAGACACGAACACCACTTTGCCGGAAGAGCTATTGACCTTATAATCTAATTGTAACTGCCCAGAAATTATCGTCCAATTAGCTAAACATCTGTAATTGGCAAACTTATGGAAACCATCATTCAAGACAGAATTGTTGACCATGTAGAGGACCACCACTTAATACGCGATTCTCATCATGGTTTTCGAAGAAATCGCTTGTCTGCAAATCTGTTTGGTTTCTTTACCAATACAATCAACATGACGAAATCAAAGTAGATGATGTCATCTATCTAGGTTATCATGGAGCATTCGATCAGGTTCAGCATCAAAGTTTACTTGCAAATATCAAGATATGTGGTCTCGATGGGGTTGTACTTCGGTGGATCGAAATTTGGTTTTGGCTGGCTGTAAACAAAGAGTTGTGGTTAATGGTCAGGCCACAAAATGGTTGGACATAAGATGAGGTGTGCCACAAGGATCAGTCCTGGGATCAGTTCTCTTCTCCTTATATGTTAATGAAATTATTAATAATAGACTGCGCAGTAAGATATGGAAATTCGCATATGATTCTGTGCTGAGAAATACATCTAGAAATGAACTTGCACGCCTAGAACTTCTAAGATGATTCCTGAGCTGAGAAATAAATTATATGAAAGCTTCCTAAAAGACTTGAGTCTATTCAGCTTAGAAATGAGAAGGTTAAGAGGGATCTAATACAAGCTTCAAAATTATCAAAGGCTTTGTCACTCTTCATCTGACAAGATACATAAGACTTGATTCGTCTGATCCCACTCACAGTAGTGGTTGAAACTCTTTGGCAAATGCCTTTACCTCGCTTATGGCGAGGTGCTTTTTCTTCAACAGGATTGTTAACATATGGAATGATTTACAGATTAGAGTGGTTGAAAGCAGCGCTATAGTTACATTTAAGAATGGATCTGATATATATATTTCGCTCTATGTCCACGACTTACATTATCTGCGCCTCCCTAGTCACACTGACCTTTTGCTAGTTATTCTATTTGAATTATCTGTATGCCTTCTGATGTTTACCACATCACTCTGTGAGTTTCTGATATCTGCCTCCATCACAAGCAGCCTCGAAAGGACCCAGTAGTCTGTTGCCGCTTGAAACCCTTTGTATTCGTGGTTATCTTGTTATCTTCTATGTATAATATTATAACGTTGGGTTCTCTTCTTCGTAGCACAACTATAGTAAATCTATTTATACTTTTATTTTCCAGACCTTTTCGAATATGTTTAACCTAGTTGCTTCTGACTGTACTAAACGGGATGATCTTCGAGTGAGTTGCTCGAGATTACTATATGCGTGACGTTATCGGCACAGAGATGTTCATGCTCACGGCACCAACTGGTAAGGGTATGTCGTCTGTGTATATTGTACAACTTGGTACAAGGACACAGTAGTCTTTTATGATTTTCCATATGTCTAGTTGTAGTAATTTGTGTTGTAAGCCGATAGTCAACGCTTTGTCCAAGATCAACTTATGTCTGTATAATTACAATTCATTCCTTGTCCTCAAGAAATAGAAAAAAATATATAAAAAAAACTATGTCGCTGTCGCACTTCCTGTATTTGCCACCTCGGGAGTCGTATCGATTTAGATTATCGAGGTTGTTGGTTTCAAAGTGTCCTCGTAATCTAAGGTTTACAAGTCATTCAGAAAGTGTTCCTAGGATTTCTACAAAGGAATATGGTAGTTCTTCTAGTGTATATTTAGCATTCCTAATATAGGTATCATCGTTCGTCTGGGCTGTATGAACCATCAGGGAAAAAAGGTATCCCGTGTTTAGCATAGCACTGTATATTTTGAGATGGAATTGAAGTCTTCTTGGAGGTAGCACACTGACTGGCCTCTCATCTATCTTACTTTTTCCCGAAGGTGAGTTCTTGTTTTTCTACACGGTTGTTCCAAGTTCCGAGAAGCCAACAGCCACCGAGAGACAAAGGGACAGAGAAATCGAGTCGTTTGCTGTGTGTGGGATGTTTCTTTCTCTATCCCGAATCAGCCATTCCATTATTTCTTTTCCATGATCTTGTTCATAGCTCCTACTTTCTCCGGGCGCAGTCTTGAACACCATTTTTTTTTTGTGTTCAGGAATTGAGTTGCCATACCATGGTCATCAGTATTATCAATACTAACTTGCGGATATCTGAGGATCTCTGGGATTCCTTTGGATATGTTCAACTCCTTCCCAGAAAGCTTCCGGGGTCAATATATTTCTGTGCTGGGGGATGTTGATTGTATGTATCCAGTGCTGGCTGCAGTTCTCTTGCTTTATCCTTTACAGTTTGCTGGAGGACTTTACGTTCTTGGTATAGAACATATGTCCAGTCGTGAGAGATGCCTTATGCTAGGATATTGGTGAAGCGATGTTTAATTGCTGTTATCCTCCGAGTGGATGGAGGGTATGAATGTCTTATACAAATTAGATCAATCGTATCTGTTGATGAGGATTACGGATGAGTGAGTTTTTTTCGATGGTGTATTTCATCAGCTTTCTTCCCGTCAAGGTCAGTACTAGGGAGATCTGTGTTGACTATTTCACTACATTGGTTTTCAGTTGGCTTTCTAAGTAGGCAGCTGTTGTGTACCGGGAGTGATGATTGGAGTGGTTGATATACCATTATGGGAATATGATTGCTGAGTGTGAGGTTACCTTGTCTGACTGTGGATACTGTGGTGTAGGTTTTGCCATTTCCTTGTGTTATATCCGGTGCGGTCAGGGCTGGGAAGTTTGGTCCCAGGTGTTGAGAGTAACGATATCTATAATTAATTTTGATATGTGTCCACCTGCGGTGTTTGTGGTAGGGTGCCCCAGGTTTGTATGTCTAGCGTTAAGATCACCGATGATATAGGCTGGCTCTGATATCCTAAGGACCTGGTAACATAAGACATCCTAGCCTCAGAGGAATTTAGGCGGTAGCAATATCACTGGGCCCCACTGAAGTTATCAGTATTCATCAATAAGGCCACTGAAGTTATCAATAATCATCAATAAGGCCACTGAAGTTATCAATAAT
Organism: Panulirus ornatus; assembly: GCF_036320965.1. NCBI lineage: Eukaryota > Metazoa > Arthropoda > Malacostraca > Decapoda > Palinuridae > Panulirus > Panulirus ornatus. Next base: position 14,258,284 of record NC_092238.1, on the reverse strand, counting down.
CATCAATAAGGCCACTGAAGTTATCATTAATCATCAATAAGGCCACTGAAGTTATCAATAATCATCAATAAGGCCACTGAAGTTATCATTAATCATCAATAAGGCCACTGAAGTTATCATTAATCATCAATAAGGCCACTGAAGTTATCAATAATCATCAATAAGGCCACTGAAGTTATCAATAATCATCAATAAGGCCACTGAAGTTATCATTAATCATCAATAAGGCCACTGAAGTTATCAATAATCATCAATAAGGCCACTGAAGTTATCAATGTGTATTGATAAGTTGTCAGACAATCGAGAGTCGTCGGAGATCTTGTGGTGTAGGCCTTTGTTGACGGCTATAGCCACTCCTCAGCCACTCCCTACCCATGGCCTATCCTCCCTCCTCTCGGTTCTCAGTCTCTCACCCTTTCTCCCAGTTCTCCGGCCTCTACCTTCTCCCGCAGGTCCTCCGTCATCCCTCATCCCCAGTCCTCGGCCTCTCTCTCTCTCCACTCCCTTAGATCCTTGCTTCCTGCCCCAGGTCCCAGCCCTTACCCCCTCAATCCTTTTCAAGTCCTCGGCCACCCCCCCCACCCACTCCTTCCCCGGTCCCCACTTCCTCCAGATCCTTGTCCACTCCCTCCCCTCCTCCCCCCGGTTCTCGGCCTGTCTCCCCACCTCTCCCAGGTCCCCGGCCTGTCTCCCCACCTCTCCCAGGTCCCCGGCCTCTCTCCCCACCTCTCCCAGGTCCCCGGCCTCTCTCCCCACCTCTCCCAGGTTCTCGGGCACTTACAGGTACAGTCAACCCTCACACAATCACCGGATACACACTCGTCACAGTACTGATCCGTTTTCGGTAACCGTTTAAATTTCCTATTCCCCATTTTTCCCCCCCTCGTCATATTTTTCCCTTGTCATTGCTTGAACGGCTGAAATAAAGAAGGTAGCTGTATATATTGCCAAGGTAGACGACACGCAATATATATCAGAGGATCAAACGACATGCATAACTTTTTATCAGACTTCTTTTAATTGGAACTCAATATCATTAGCTTCCTAACTGGGCGCTGAGTAAATATTTAACATCAATACGATTGATCCTCTCGGGTCCTTTGTCAGCCAAAGCATTCCGCTAACGTTAAAAACTGGGCAGCGCGCGCCTAATTTATGGCTCGTCTATTGCCTTCCTCCGTCAAATGTGCTCCTACCTGGTCTACCTGGGTAGATGTACCCTGCTTGGAGTACCTGTGGTCATGTGGACCTGGCACGTTGTACCTGTTGTCCTCGTTACCTGGCTTGGTTTACCTGTGGTCATGTTTATCTCGCTTGGTGTACGTGTGGTCATATGTACCTCACTTGGTGTGTTGGTGGGATGGTATACCTGTGATCCTGGGTACCTGACTTGGTGAACCTATAGTCATATGTGCCTGGCCTGGTGTACCCTGTTACCCTGTAGTCATATGTATTTGACATGGTGTACTTTTGGTTCTGTGTACCTAGCTTCGTGTACTTGAGGTAATGTGTGCCTATCTTGGTGTACCACACGTAATATGTACCTGGCCTGGTGTACCTATGGTCGTGTGTGGCTGGTCTGGTGTACCTATGGTCGTGTGTGGCTGGTCTGGTGTACCTATGGTCGTGTGTGGCTGGTCTGGTGTACCTATGGTCGTGTGTGGCTAGCCCGGTGTACCTATGGTCTTGTGTACCCCGACCACATCTTACGAAGCCAGTGTGCCTCCCTGGCTCTATGTACATGGTCGTGTGTGCTGCCTGGCGGCGCGTACGGATCTTCACCGAAGCCCGATGGACGCACACTGGGTCTCGGCACGTTCTTTGCACGTAAGGCATCCCCATCACCACCATACCTCCATCACCACCACACCTCCATCATCACTACCCCTCCATCACCACCATACCTCCATCACCACCACACCTCCATCATCACTACCCCTCCATCACCACCATACCTCCATCACCACCACACCTCCATTATCACCACACCTCCATCATCACTACCCCTCCATCACCACCATACCTCCATCACCACCACACCTCCATTATCACTACCCCTCCATCACCACCACACCTCCATCATCACTACCCCTCCATCACCATCACACCTGCATCACCACCTCCCCTCCACCACCTGACCCTGCAGTACTCCCGACGCAGACCCTGACTGTCCTCCTCAAAATGAAAAATAAAAAATGAGATCGAGTTAAACGCTTTCCCGGGGCGATGTATGGCCGATGCTCCTTGTGTAACGTGCGCTTCAAGAAGAGTAGGATATATATATATATATATATATATGTGTGTGTGTGTGTGTGTGTGTGTGTGTGGACACTTGGCCACCACGTATTGTTACCCCACACCACACCACATGGTGCATCTCTCGAGAAGTGACTACAAATCATGATCAACCATCATATAATTTCTTTCCGTCGTTATTATTAAGAATAATGTATGACGGAGGGACGTGTGTCTGTCCCTCAGGGTACGCTGGGCTAGCACACTGCCCCCCACCGCCCGGTTCCCTCACATGCCCTTTAATCTGACCCTTAAGGTTCAGGTCAAAAGGTCATATCATCATACCTAAGGGTCGTACCGTCGAGCTCAAGGAATTAATATAGATGGAGAAACACTGGCTGCATATCCTCAGTCATGTTAGTGTTGGTTAAGTTACCTAATATCGAGTACATCCTCCATGAGAGTCTCTGTGGAATCGTAAGCTGTACGTCTTGATTTATCGAAAGGTTTTAACACTGTGGCATCGGGGTCCAATCTAAGTTCTTCCCTGTTTGCTTTCCTTCCCTCACCCTGTTCTTTCGTGTCTACCATCCTCTCTAACTGGTCTGTCTCCGTAGCTGTTAATGGATCAACCTCTTCCCCTCCACCTGTCAAAAAAAAAGGTGTTCAGCAGGGTTCAGTTCTCCCTCCTATGCTGTTCCTCCTTTTTAAGAGCGATGAATAACCCTCCAACACTGACGCGTCAGCAGTGCAGTCCAGCATATATTTTTTTTTTAAATTTGCTTCATCTTCTCTTGCTCGATCAACATCTTGCTCCATCATATCAACCTCGAACTCAGGTTTGCATCGGGTGTTCTGATAGAACGAGAAGATCATGGTTTAGTAAATTCCCTCAAGACCCAATTTCTTCCCTATTTTTTTCTCACTGACATCCCTATAGTCTTTCTTCTTTCAAGCTTCTATGAATACATCGTTCAACATAACAACCATATCTGGTATCACTGTAAAAAAAAATCCGTCTTGGAGATCCAACGTGACGCAACTAATTCTTTGTCTAAAAACTAAGATTCTTCAGATGTCGAGCATCTATCTTACCCGAAGAGTTGCTTTGCTTATACAAACGGTTAATCTTTCCCTGTGTGGACTACTGCCCTCAAGTTTAGAAAGGTTCTCGCTGCACACACCTACTTAGCAAAATCGAGCCCAAAGCAGCCTGATATATATATATATATATATATATATATATATATATATATATATATATATATATATATATATATATATATATATATATATATATATATATATATATATTTTTTTTTTTTTTTTTCTTTTTTTTTTGCTTTGTCGCTGTCTCCCGCGTTTGCGAGGTAGCGCAAGGAAACAGACGAAAGAAATGGCCCAACCCACCCCCATACACATGTATATACATACGTCCACACACGCAAATATACATACCTACACAGCTTTCCATGGTTTACCCCAGACGCTTCACATGCCTTGATTCAATCCACTGACAGCACGTCAACCCCGGTATACCACATCGATCCAATTCACTCTATTCCTTGCCCTCCATTCACCCTCCTGCATGTTCAGGCCCCGATCACACAAAATCTTTTTCACTCCATCTTTCCACCTCCAATTTGGTCTCCCACTTCTCCTCGTTCCCTCCACCTCCGACACATATATCCTCTTGGTCAATCTTTCCTCACTCATTCTCTCCATGTGCCCAAACCATTTCAAAACACCCTCTTCTGCTCTCTCAACCACGCTCTTTTTATTTCCACACATCTCTCTTACCCTTACGTTACTTACTCGATCAAACCACCTCACACCACACATTGTCCTCAAACATCTTATATATATATATATATATATATATATATATATATATATATATATATATATATATATATATATATATATATATATATATATATATCCCTGGGGATATGGGAGAAAGAATACCTCCCACGTATTTCCTGCGTGTCGTAGAAGGCGACTAAAAGGGAAGGGAGCGAGGGGCTGGAAATCCTCCCCTCTCGGTTTTTTTAAATTTTCCAAAAGAAGGGACAGAGAAGGGGGCCAGGTAAGGATATTCCCTCAAAGGTCCAGTCCTCTGTTCTTAACGCAACCTCGCTAATGCGGGAGATGGCGAATAGTATGAAAGAAAGATATATATATATATATATATATATATATATATATATATATATATATATATATATATATATATATATATATATATATATATATATCGTTTTGGATTCTGCTCCCGAGAACTGGCTGTCTGTGTGCCTCTACCTTCAACTAAACCACATACTATTCAACAAGCCATTGTATTACTTGATTACTGCGTGGCCTTTGACAATACTCGAGCAGGGTCGCTTTGATATCTATATCCCTTCATTACTGAACTTCGGTACTCCTTACCCCCTCTTAACAGCTGCTGTTAGATTCCCATTTTACATTTCCTCTTCTCTTTTTACTCCTCGACCTATTTAGCAATACAGATAAATCATTTAAAGCCTGGCTTCCATGAGAACATTTATCCGTGACAAGAGCCTTCGACATAAAAGAAAAAGAAATACTTAGTTATCGTTAGATTAAAGAGGGTTCGATTCGTTTTTCTTGTGCATGAAGGTCTTAGAACACTTATTTCTCTCTTTTTATTTCCTTGAATCAGTTATTTGATCCTTTTCTTTTGAAAATGGTAGAATTTTAGCAGTTGCTCTAAGATTAAGCAGGCAGTAATACACTTTCGAGCATTAGTCATGCAAGCAGTCATGCACGGTCATGCATGTACGCAGTTTCATGGCCACTGAGGTAAAAGGCCTGGATGTCGGCGCACACATGCAAGCTTACGGCAGGCCATACAGGTAACCCCCCCTCATTACTGTGTGTGTGAACAGAGAGAGAGAGAGAGAGAGAGAGAGAGAGAGAGAGAGAGAGAGAGAGAGAGAGAGAGGAGTATTTCTAGAGAAATGCAACTTAAGGCCCATCCCTACAGAAAATGCATACACCCACACACACACACACACACACACACACACACACACACACACACACACACACACACACACACACACACACACACACAAGATTAATAATGGAGTATTCAGTCATAAGAACTGGATTCTAATTTTGAGAGGATCATGGAGATACAAGTTCCTAAAGGGGTACAGGAAAAATTACTCTTCCATCGTGCCAATGAACAATCTAGTATAAGAATGACTGATACACCATCATTACTAGAGTTTACATACCATCTCACCAGCTAGCATGGACATTAAGAATATCACATATCATACACCACTCGGAAAAAGTGATCATGCCGTGCATAAGTCTGATTATGTGTATAAAAGAGGAAGTTAAAAGAGCAGAGATGAGACAGGACTTGAGGATAAGATACAATCATGGACACTACACAGAACTTAACATCTATGTGTTAACAAAGATTGGAAAATAGCGTTCAATAACCAGGAAAAATGATATTGCTGTTAAAGATTCTATGACATTTACAATGAAGGGATGCGAATATGTGTACTTCTAGCCTCAAATGCAGAGGGATACTTACGACAGAGGAAAACGGTTTAATCAAAGAACTTAGAAATCAAGGGAGCTTCGAACTGTGAAGTGGCGGAGATGAAAGCAACATTCCAGCCAGCCAGCTCAAGAAAGGTATGAAAGAGCAAGAAATGAATACAGCAGGATAAGAATGGAGTAACACTGAAATTTTGAAAAGAATATTGTGGACGAGGCAACTAAAAATCCAAAACTTTTCCATAAATTTGTAGGAACAGTTTCTCAGTTAAAGAACATCTAATCAAGTTATGGGATTCAGTTGCGAATGACGTAAGGATATGTAATGAACTCAATAACTAGATGAAAAGTGTTTTCACAGTGGAAGACTCTATAGCCCTAACGCTAGTGAGATGGGATGGTGAGGAATCTTTCGAAAACATTGACATATCTAGAATTTCATCAATAGAATACTAAAATATGTTTACCCATACAAAGTCCTGATGAAGATCGACCGCATGTTATGCAGACGTGTGCAGATATATTAGGCAGACCTCATGAAATAATGTTCAAGATGTCGTCGAAGAAAGACAAAGTGCGAAGGAAGTGAATAAAAGCAAACATTATACTCATTAATATGAAAGAAGACCGGGAACAGGCGCTGAACTATAGACCATTCTCTCCAACAAATGTGGTTTGCAGGTACTGGAAAAGTTATAATGCAAATGGATGATTTTTGAAGATATTTACCCAAGTGAGAAGTGCCACGATTTTAAGGGAAGGAGGAGCCTTCTCAGCATGAGTGAAAGTCACCAGTGGAGTAGCCTATGGTTCTTTTTTTAGGACGGTTTCTCCTCTTAATGCATATGATGACTTACTTGAAGGTATGTATCCCTCCCTTAATGTGTTTGTAGAAGATGCAAAGGTCACAGTGAAAGTGAAAAGCGACTAGGATTGCATACGTATGCCTGGGGATCTATTTGGCCTGATACACATTTAATGAAATTCATCCCGAGCAAATGTAACATAACGAGAATGGGACAGAATGGAAGAACACCTCAGTATAATAATTATCTAGCAGAACTTAAGCTTCAGGATTCTGTGTGTGAGAAGGATATGGGAGTCGACAGCAACACTAACCTGTCACCAGAGTACCGCGTCAGGAGAATTCGAAAGATGGTAAGGGAAATAACCTGGCCTCTGGCAAATACAAAGGAAATCATACAGCAACAGACCACTTAAGTCCTTTCAGGGCTGTTTGTGATCAATGAAGATATCAGAAACTCACATATAATTCAAAGAGAATTATCTGCAAATTGTCAGTGTGACTTAAGGAGGTGCAAATAATAAGACTATTCATAAACGTATATATAGCACTGCTTTCAACCACTCTAATTGGCAAATCATTGTATATGTTGACAATCCCGTTGAAGGAAAAGTATTTCGCCTCGTTTGAAGTAAAACGTTTGTCCACGAGTTTGTATCCATTACTACGAATAACTTCAGATGAGTCAGGTGTTAGTTGAAGTAGCTTGATAGATCAAGATCATCAAAGCCTTTGAGAACTTTGTATCTTTGTATTAGATTACTTCTTATCACTCAAGTCGTTCGATCGTTTCTCATCGGATTTACTTCTCAGTCGGGGCATCATCTTGGCTGCTCGACGATGCAGTCTCTGCTTTATGTCAGGCAGAGTGACCAGACCTGAATACGATATTCAAGATGGGAACAAACCATTGAATTGTAGAAATAATCTTGATTTCTTTGGACTTCAATTCAGAGGTCCTGCCTCTGAATCCAAGAATGTTTTCGCTATTTTCACTGCTTTGGTTTTAGGTCACCAGAGGTTATCATTACGCCCAAGTCTTTTACTTCATTTACTACTTACAGTTCAAGAGAATTCAAACTATTGCTTGCCTTTTTTTTTACTATTAATATGCAAAATTTTGCACTTAACGTTATCAAAACTCATTTGCCACGTATGAGGCCAATCCATCAATTTGTCTTCTTCAGTTTGAACTTGTAGATGATGAAGTTCATTTATAGATTTATTTCCCAGCTTTGTGTCACAGCAAACCTGATATCTTGCAATGCAACCCATTATCAACGTCATTAACATATATGAGAAAGAGAACCGGTCCCAAGACTGACCCTTGTGACACTCCACTTGTTACGTCTAACCATTATGAGGCTTGAGCATCAATCACAATGCCAACAGTATCATATCACTTTATTTGTGCTGATGTCGAATGCTATTTGAAAGTCTAGTTAGATGGCCAACTTCTTTATTTTCGTCATGTATGATGCTTTTATCATGAGAGAAATTAAGCAGGTTTATCAAACAGGAAAGATTTCATAGGAGACCATGATGAAAGTTGTTTACTGTGTGTTGGTCCGCAAAATGATTTACAATTCTATCTTGAATTATGTTTTCCAAGTACAGACGTTAAGAAAAGTGGATGATAATTTCCTAGCAGTGAGTTATTACCTTTTTGGAATATTTGTGTTACATTGTCAAACTTCCAGGCATCTGGAATTTTTCCTGTGGCAAGTGACTCAATGAAAAGGACAGCCAAGGGCATAGGTATCTTATCCTCCGCCTCTTTCATTGTTCTCCTATAAAACTTATCAGGGTCTGCTGTTATCTGCTAATGTTATGTCCTCAGCTCTTACGTTAATTTGTTGCAGAGCATTTTCCACTCTAACCAGTGAAACTGGACTCTGGTCGTGGGTTGTGTCTTCGATCGTAAATACAGATGTAAAAAAAAAAAAAAGTCATTTAAGATTTTCTTCATGGCTTCGTTGCCTTGAACCATGTGACTATTTACCGTAATGAATGGACCAATTGACCGGGTAACGACGCTCTTGCTGCTAACATAACTGTAAAATTCCTTAGGGTTTCTTTTGCTACTTTCAGCAATATACGCTTCATAATACCGTTTACTGTGTCGTATGACTCTTGCTTTCTCGACCTAGATTTACTTAACTTTCTTTATCATGATAGTTTTTGGGGGATTTTCTGAGTTTCTTATGAGTTACTTTCTTAGACAATAGGCACGATGATATCGTTCCATCATCCTGGCATCTAATGTGTATTGAAACATATGTTCCCTGTCCTGTCTTGAAAATCGTACTGAAGGTTTACCAAGCTACACGTTCAGGTACTTCTTATTGACTATATTATCCCAGGCGGCTGTCAAGAGCAATGCAAGTGTCATTCAAATTTGCAAGTTTCTGTTTTCGTGACTGTCATGTTGACCAACATTACATGCAAGTGTTGAAAGTGACCTCAAAAGTAATTTGTCGGTGATCACTTGTACCAAACACGTCTCCAATCTCGACATTATCAACGGGTTTCTCATTTGTAATTACAATTCAATCTAAGATGTTCTCGTCGCAAGTAGTTTTCTCGACTAAATGGATTAGGACACCTTCAAGCAAATTTAAGTTGACGCCACGTCCAAGGTCACTGGAAAGGAGTATCACCCATTTAGACACAACCATGTTATAATCTCCTACTATGATACTATCTTGTTCATTGAGAGATTCTGCTAATTGATCATGATATCTTTGGTCTACCTGCGTGCGGGAGTCTTGTAATTTAGACCAATAATTATTTTCTTGCGAAATTATCGTCAATTTCTATAGAAATGAAGCCGACCATGTTAACAGCTGCAACATCTTTTTTATGTGGGATTTGAATCAGTTTCAACGAAGAGTAAGACACCATTGCTTCCTTTATATACCCTGTCTCTACAGTGTGCATTATGTATCCTCACATTCGGCAAGGAAATCTCAACTTTTGACATATAATCAAGAATTGAAAATGGTAATCATATCATAATATCTTTATAACCCTGTCGTCTCAAACTCTGAGAGTTTATTACGTATACTATGAGCGTCAACATGACCTATTTCGAAGGGTATCTACAGAGGGGGATGGGTCCGCTCCAAACTTGCTGCGGTTTGTGACAGAAACGCACGTATAGACTCACTAAGGAACCTACCAAAACCCCCACTTCATTCAGGTATGGTCGGTCCTTCATAAACATACCAGACTGCACGTACAAATTCTGCCACAATCTTATGAACTCAACTCCCTCTTGAAAGCAGAGGGTCACCAATCAATCATATCAAATATTCAATACTAGACATAAATACGGTATCAGAATAACTCACAAGCAGATGGATAAGGAAATATTTAGGAAGCTGTTCAAATCCTACATAAGGCTAAAGCTATGATTTGCCTCCCACGTTTAGTCAATTCACCTGAGGAAGCACAAAGAGCTACGGAAAGGTCCAGAGGACAAACAAAGATGGTGTCAGAACTAGAGGAGTTAAGGTGCAGGGAAAGGCTAAAGGCTTTAAAGTTTCCAACCTTGGAAGAGAGGAGAGTGCAGGGAGACCTGATCACAACCTTTTTAAGTTTTCAAAACAGATCGATGACATGGATAGTGAACAGTTCTACGGGAGATGTAGGGTTAAACCAACCAGAGGACATAACGTGAAATTATGCAAGACACTTGTTAGAAAATGATATAGAGGGTACTTTTATTGTATTTATAGTATAAAAGTGGTGGGTGAATGGAATCGAATGACTGAGGATATGGTTAATGCAGACAACATACATATTGTAAATTTAAGAAGTTGTATGATAGTAGAGAATGTTCAAGAGATGAGACCCAACGAGCGTAAAACTCCTCCATATACAGTGTGAGTAAGAAGTTACACACACACACACACACACACACACACACACACGAATGAACTGGCCCTGGGATCATACCCGCATCGGTTGGAACCTGGTCGCGGCAGTCGGTACACAGTCCATCCAGCTGTTCATCCTACCCTAAGGGCTGGTCGATAAATGGGTGATGCTCGGCATAGGCAAGAATGTATATGCTTGTGTGTGTTTGTGTGTGTGTGCATACACACCTAAGGGTAAGACATGGTACATATATACAAGATTAAGACACGGGGCAACACGATTGTAAAACTATTCCCGCTTAACACACAAATAGTAATCACACGCACACACACACACACACACACACACACACACACACACACACACACACACACACACACACACTATGAATGAGTGACCTTCCTCATGAGAAGCAAATGACGCACTTCCGGTAGAGGGAGTCGCTTCATAATTCCTTATTATTATCTCTTTGTCTCATAACCATGGGGGTCACCGGCTCTCTCATTACCTAACCTAACAGTTGACATCTGACGTGTGCTCTGTCCCTACCTCCTCCCCTCCACGACCTCTGTCTCTCCCTCCTGCCTCCTTCCCTGCACGACCTCTGTCTCTCCCTCCTGCTTCTTCACCTCCACGACCTCTGTCTCTCCCTCCTGCCTCCTCACTTCCACGACCTATGTCTCTCCCTCCTGCCTCCTTCCCTGCACGACCTCTGTCTCTCCCTCCTGCCTCCTCCCCTCTACGACCTCTGTCTCTTCCTCCCTCCTGCCTCCTCACCTCCACAACATCTGTCTCTCCCTCCTGCCTCCTCCCCTCCACGACCTCTGTCTTTCCCTCCTGCCTCCCCCCCCCCAAGACCTCTGTCTCTCTCTCTTAAATCTCCTCCGATACCTCCTGCCTCACCCCTCCCTCCCCCCCTCCTTCCCTCCACCTCCTATCTTTTCTCTACCTCCTCCTTCCTACCCTCCACATCTTCCTACCTCTCCTCCACCATCACCTCCTGTCTCCCCTCCATCACTCACTGCTTCCTCTTCACCACCTCCTCCTCCTCCTCCTCCTCTTCCGCCTACTTCGTCCTGCCTCTCCTCTACATCCTCCTCCTCCCTTCCACTACCTCCTGCCTCCCTCCCATGACCCTCTCCTCCCCTCCATTACCTTCTCCTCTACCTCTTGCTTACCTTCCACAGTCTCCTGACTCCACCTGCACCACCCCCCCTGCTTCCCCTCCACAACCACATCCTTCCCTCCACAACCACCACCTCCCCTCCACAACCTCCTCCTATCCAGTACCCCCTGCCTTCCCTCCACCACCCTTACCCTTCTCCTGAAGAATATTTCATGGATAATTAGAGAGAGAATGGAAATTAACGAATATTGATAAATACACTTAAACTGATTAGCAACAGTTTCGATTAGATATGACTTTGGATAATCTCTGGTTTGATTACAGTGGCAAAAAATGTAATAATTGAGAGTAATCCGCTGATCAAATCGACAAATACATGTAGTATTTTTACCCCGAGAAAGGGAGAGAGAGAGAGAGAGAGAGAGAGAGAGAGAGAGAGAGAGAGAGAGAGAGAGAGAGAGAGAGAGAGAGAGAGAGTAACAATACAAAAGAAAATATCGATGAACGAGAAGAAAAATATCTCGCTTCGTTCCTACATTCGTTCCTTTGCTGTGAACTCAAAATCCCGCTGGTCTGAGAACCTGAGATTCGCTCTCTTGAAAATATACCCTCAGCGTATGACAACAGTGGGCATTGTCGGGCCTGGCAGCGCATACCCAGCTAGCCATCGTCAACAAGACAGACAAATATACCCTCATACGCGATCCTGGCCACCCTATTCTTCCTTGAAACCTCGGGGTTTAAGAAAATAAAGGAAGATTACTATTCGTCTGCATCGTTGCTCTTGTCCCGATCAAATCAACCAAGATACAAAACTTATCCAAGAATTTTTGAGGCAGGAATTTATGGGTGGGCAATTTCTGTCATTACTGGCTATAAAAAGCTGGCAGAGGTGATATATGGAATAATTACCACAATCATACCCGGCGCTTGCTTATAACAATTATTAAAAAAACACAAAAAATAAAAAAAGATCTCATCATTCACTTAATCTAAGCGCCGAACTCGCCAGAGGAACTCATGCGTGACTTTCTTTCATATTAGGCCATTTGGCATCACTGGTGGTCATTTTGGTGCGCATTTAGCACGAACTTTAGAAAGCTGTTTCACTGTTATCGTGGATGATTACCCTGATTCCCTCTGAGGTAATGAGGTACGCTCTCCCTATCACATCCTCACAGCCTTCGCGCTCATGGCTACTATACTACTACCCGAACGAAACAATTTGAACACGAAGCAGGTTTCCTCTCCATGGTGTTCAAGGTGCCGCCTCCTCGCGTACACTTCCCCGGTGTTAGGATATGTTAAATACTTGTGGATCCCCGGCTGTCATGGAAGACACGGCAGCGGGGGTTGTGGCACAATCCTTGCAACATAGCCATCGAGGAGGGTGGAGGATTCGAGTTCGGGGATTCAAGTGTGGGTTTCGGTATCTCGAAAAGTTCGAAGTAAAGTTATTGACACGCTATACGTACATTTGTCTTATATAGTTGGGGTTCAAGTGTGGGTTTCGGTATCTCGAAAACTTCGAAGTAAAGTTATTGACACGCTATACGTGCATTTATCTTATATAGTTGAGGTTCAAGTGTGGGTTTCGGTATCTCGAAAACTTCGAAGTAAAGTTATTGACACGCTATACGTACATTTATCTTATATAGTTGGGGTTCAAGTGTGGGTTTCGGTGCCTCAGAGGTTATAAGCAAAGGTACTGACATATAGTCCTCTCATATTTGCGAGCTCCCACTACGGTTACTTTATGAAGGTCATATTAATCCTTGTAAGGGAGAATAGATCAATGTGAGACACTCAAAATGTCACTCTCAGATTGATATATGACGGGTGGCCATCATTTCAATCATTGACTTGAGGGTCTTATAGATATAAAGTATTTCTAAATTATTTTCTTGCATTATTTTTTCTAATCTTTCTCTTATCCTCAACTCTAACGTTTGTGATCACGGCAACGCTTAGTGAGGTGTGCTCTGTCTCTTTAAATCAAAGGCAGGGGTTCTGATCTTCCATCTCTTTATCGTGATTATCATTATTGTCATCAATAGTATCAGAGTCAGCATCATCATGACAGTCATTTATATCATTATCATTATTATCATCACTGCCGTCCTCATTGGATCCTGGAAACCATACGGTTACTGTATGAATCCCGAGATCTTCATATATATATATATATATATATATATATATATATATATATATATATATATATATATATATATATACCCTGCAATGTACACATGATATCTGATGTAAACTATTTACCACTATATCCGGAGAATCGAACCCCATTCCAGTTGTGGCAGCCAGGTAGTCTAACCTCCAGGCCACGATGAACTTAAAGCTACATCTCCTCCGTAACCATCGGCTGATTCTTGTGTGATGCCTCACACACCCTTACGAGGTGGAGACACTGCCGCTCACGCCCTGGACAAGGAAGGAAGGACTTTTAATCGACTCCAAAGTTACAATGGTAATGTGTATATACCACAACCATGTGATGTACACCTGCTATCTGATGCAAGCTATCTACCACAGTATCCTGAGAATCGAACTCCGGTACATCATTTGCAATTACGGGGAGATGCTGTTTTAAGCTCAGTAAGGCTGTATCATGGTCAGTGGATGGAGGCGTGGACAGTCTCGTCGAGGACAAGCTTCCTCCATAGGAATCCATTTTCTTCCCTGCTCCTGGATGTTGTGCACCCTCGATGATGTTGGAACCCCAGAAAAAGGGGTTTGGGGGCTATAGGTAATGGGAATGATATCTTAGTTAAGTGATATGAGAGAGAGAGAGAGAGAGAGAGAGAGAGAGAGAGAGAGAGAGAGAGAGAGAGAGAGAGAGAGAGGACGCCCTCTGCGTCATGAGCCACAGGAGGGCAGCAGGGGCAGTTCCCTCCCTTCCCCCGTCGACGGCTTGAAGGACGTCGTTCATATAGGGGAAGATGGGGGAGGGGGTGAATAGGGGAGGCTGGCTAGGTGTTGGAGGGAGAGAGAGGGGAGATGGACCAGGGAAGACTGGCTAGGTACTGAAGGGAAAGAGAGGGGAGGTGGACCAGGGGAGACTGGTTAGGTACTGGAGGGAACAGGGGAGACTGGCTAGGTACTGGAGGGAAAGAGAGGGGGACCAGGGGAGACTGGCTAGGTACTGGAGGGACCAGGGGAGACTGGCTAGGTACTGGAGGGACCAGGGGAGACTGGCTAGGTACTGGAGGGAAAGAGAGGGGGACCAGGGGAGACTGGCTAGGTACTGGAGGGAACAGGGGAGACTGGCTAGTTACTGGAGGGAGGGAGGAGAGGTGGAACAGGGGAGACTGGCTAGGTACTGGAGGGAACAGGGGAGACTGGCTAGGTACTGGAGGGAACAGGGGAGACTGGCTAGGTACTGGAGGGAGGGAGGAGAGGTGGAACAGGGGAGGAAACGCCGCCTCAGAAGGCCAGTCCGGTGGTATGGCATCATTTACCAAAGACACAGACTTCATTGTTCCTTCATCTGCTACGGTGGATTAGAATAGGTAGTCAACGGGTGACCGAGTCTGACCTGATGTGGCCGTCGGTTTATGTGGACTGATTCCCTTATAAAATAATCATTTGGCTCGTTGGCTGTTTGGGCTGTAGGCCTATCAGCTGCCAGGATCAATTAGGTTGTCAACGACAAGCTACAGCCAACAACCGACAAAAGAATATCTTTAACATCTTCAACAGGAGTTACAAATAAATGTATGACAACACACAGTCTAGCTGTGTCTATGTTCAGTGTTTCGTGAAGGCTGTTGGAATTCGTGAAGAAGAACTAAAGACAAATGGGCGTTAAGATAAATGCCTACTAACAGTGGACGTGTCAGGTCTGGTTGGTATAACTCCCTCAATGTAAGGGAGTCACTTTTGGTCTCCATAATTATCTTTGGCGGCAGACTATATATATATATATATATATATATATATATATATATATATATATATATATATATATATATATATATATATATATATCTATCCCTGGGGTTAGGGGAGAAAGAATACTTCCCACGTATTCCCTGCGTGTCGTAGAAGGCGACTAAAAGGGGAGGGAGCGGGTGGCTGGAAATCCTCCCCTCTTGTTTTTTTTTTTTAATTTTCCAAAAGAAGGAACAGAGAAGGGGGCCAGGTGAGGATATTCCCTCTAAGGCCCAGTCCTCTGTTCTTAACGCTACCTCGCTAATGCGGGAAATGGCGAATAGTATGAAAAAAAAAAAAAATATATATATATATATATATATATATATATATATATATATATATATATATATATATATATATATATATATATATATATATATGTATATATATTTGTTATACATAATCGCCGTTTCCCGCGTCAGCGAGGTAGCACCAGGAAACAGACGAAGATTGGCCCACAAACGCACATATACATACATATACACATCAACATATATGTACATATAAATGCACATACGCAGACATTACATACATACATACACATGTATGCTTGCTTGCCTTCAACCATTCTTGGCACTATCCAGCCCCGCAGGAAAACAGCATCGATATACCCTGCTTCAGCGAGGTAGCGACAGGAAAACAGAAAAAAGGTCACATTCGTTCACACTCAGTCTCTAGCTTTCATGTGTAATGCACCGAAACCACAGCTCCCTATCCACATCCACTCCCCACAGACCTCTCCATGGTTTACCACAGACGCTTCACATGCCCTGGTTCAATCCATTGACAGGACGTCGACCCCAGTATACCACATCGTTCCAATTCAATCTATTCCTTGCACGCCTCTCACCCTACTGTATGTTCAGGCCCCGATCGCTCAAAATATTTTCACTCCATCTTTCCACCTCTGATTTGGTCTCCCGCTTCTTCTTGTTCCAATCACATCTGACACATAAATCCTCTTTGTTAATCTTTCCCGACTCATTCTTTCCTTACGTTCAAACATTTCAACACATCCTCTTCTGCTCTCTCAACCATGCTCTCTTTATGTCCCTACCCCTCTCTTACATTACTTACTTGATCAAACTACCTCACACCACATATTGCCCTTAAACATTTCATTTCCAACACAACCACCCTCCTCCGTACAACCCATGCCTCGCAACCATATAACATTGTTGGAACTACTATTCCTTCAAACATACCCATTTTTGCTTTCCGAGATAAGGTTCTCTCATTCCACACATTCTTTATCGTTCCCAGAACCTTCGCCCCCTCCCCCACCCTGTGACTCACTTCCGCTTCCATGGTTCCATCCACTGCTAGGTCCACTCCCAGATATCTAAAACACTTCATTTCCTCCGATTTTTTCCATTTAAACTTATATCCCAATTAACCTGTTCCTCAAGCCTATTGAATCAAATAACGTTGATCTTATTCACATTTACTCTCATCTCTCTCCTTTCACGCACTTTTCCAAACTTAGTCACCAACTTCTACAGTTTCTCACTGGAATCAATCACTAGAGCTCTATCATCGGCAGACAACAACTGACTCACTTCCCAGGACCTCTCATCCCTAAACAGACTGCATACTAGCCCCTCTCTCCAAAACAATTGTATCGAACTCCCTAACAACGCCATCCATTAACAAATTAAACAACCATGGTGACATCACACACCCCTGCCACAAATCGGCATTCATTGAGAACCAATCACTCTCTTTTCTTCCTACTCGTACACATGTCTTACACCCTTGGTAAAAACTTTTAACTGCTTCTAGCAACTTACCTCCCACACCATATGCTCTTAAGACCTTCCACAAAGCATCTCTATCAACCCTATCATATACCTTCTCCAAATCCATAAATGCTACATACAATCCATCTGTTTTTCTAAGTATTTCTAACATACATTCTTTCTTTTTTTCATTTTTTTGAAAACCTCTACAAATCCTCACTTTCGCCTCCACATTATATATATATATATATATATATATATATATATATATATATATATATATATATATATATATATATATATATATATATATATATATGAAGGTGAAATCACACTTTCGTAGGTGTTCATATAATTTTATCAAACATGTAATTTTTCTATACATGTGGCACGACATGACTAGTACTTAACAAAGTTATCTAAATTCCAACATCACACTTGGTTCTCGCCGTACAACACCAGTCCCTCTAGGCCAAGCACTGTCCGCTATGTCTGGTTGTAACCATTGTTAGGGAGAGTGATTAAGGAGAGTCAGGTGGCGGGGGTTGACCTGGGTAGCTGGGTGTGTCGTGAACAGCTTTTTTTATGTTTTCGTGTTTTGTTGATTCTTTCATAATGATTTGGTTAATGCTAGGATGGGCTATAGAATTGAAGTTCTTAGCAATAGCAATAAAGACAGACTCAGTGACGTTACGTGTGGCATAATCAGCAAAGGGGTATAGCATAATGGGATTCTCAACATCTATGGGGTGATCATTTTCGTGATAATGTTTAGCGATCGCATTTTTGTGGTCATCCCTCCGGACTGAATGTTGATGCCAAAACACTTCTCCGTTACAGTCTTACCAGTCCGGCCTGCATCGATAAATTTACATGCCTTGTATTTGACGGCGTAGACAGCCCTTTTTGTTGCATGGTTTGGCCTACTATTTATTAAGGTCTTGCTGATGGTGTTATTGTAATGGAAAGCAACATTACAAGAACTGTTTTTAGAACATGACTTAAAGTAGCTAAGTTGGGAGAATAGGGTAACACTAAACTTTAAGAATTATCGTTATCTGCCACATCTTACCTCCCACACCATATATTCTTAAGATCTTCCAAAAAGCACCTCTATGAACCCTATCATATGCCTTTTCCAGATCCATAAATGCCAAATGTAAATCCATCTGTGTTTCTTAGTATTTCTCACATACATTCTTCAAAGCAAACACCTGATCTACACATCCTCGACCACTTCTGAAACCACACTGCTCTTCCCCAATCTGATGCTCTGTACATGCCTTCACCCTCTCAATCAATACCCTCCTATAAAAGTTACCAGGTATACTCAACAAACACATAACTTTAGTTTGAACACACCCTCTTTCCGTTTGTCTTTATGGAATATTGCTATACATGCATTCAGCCAATCCTCCGGCACTTCACCATGATCCATATATACGCTGAATATCCTTACCAACCGGTCAACAACACAATCACCCCCTTTCTTAATAGATTCAACCGCAATACCATCCCTTTTCGCTGCCTCGCCTGCATTTCATTTTTCGCAAAGCTTTCACCACTTTCCATTGGCATAACACCGCGAGAGAAACATCCTACGTCTATCACTCTATCATCAAACTCATTCAACAGTCCTTCAAAATACTCACTTCATCATTACCTGTTATCACTTCCCCTTTTGTCTTCCTCAGTAATGTTTCCATTGGTTCTCTTGTCTTTCGCACATCGTTTACAACCTTCTAAAACATCTTATTCTCCATAAAGTTTACTGATATTCGCTCACCCAAACTCTCAATTGCCTTCTTGTTCATCACCTGCACTTCCTCTTGACCTCCTGCCGCTTTTTTATATGCATACTGCAATCATTTGCACTCCTTCCCAGTAAATACCGCCCAAAACACCTTTCTTTTTTCTTTCACTAGCAACTTTACTTCATCTCACCACTTACTGCCCTTTATGATCTCCCCACCTACGATCTTTCGTGTGCCACAAGCATCTCTTGCTCATGCCAGCACTGCTTCTGTAAATTCTCACCCACTCACATTGCTTCATTTACTCTCATCTTTTGCCATTCTACACTTAATCTCTCCTGGTATTTCTTCACACAAATATCTTTTCAAGGCTCACTCACTCTCACAACTTTCTTCTCACCAACAATGTTTCCTCTTTTTCTAAAACCACGAAATACTTCACCCTTACCTCTACAGGATAGTGCTTCAGTAATGCTGACCACTTCTCCAACTCACTTACGTATACTTGTGTATATCCCTCCGTTTAAACCTGGTATTCCCGATCTCTATTCCTTTTTCAGCACACAACTCCATAAGCTCTGCACCATTTCCATTCATAACACTGAATACCCAATGTTCCCCTATTACACCCTCAACCACCACATTACTTACCTTCGCATTCAAATCACCCATCATTAATACCCGGTACCGTGCACCGAAGCTGCTGACACACTCTCTCAGTTACTTCCAAAATATTTGCCTCTCATGACTTTTCTTCTCATGGCCAGGTGCATAAGCACCCATCTCTCTCCATCCACTTTCAGTTTTACCAACATCACTTCAGATTTTACTTCCTTGCACTCTATCACACACTCCTACAACTCCTGCTTCTGGAGTAGTGGTACTCCTTCTATGACTCTTATTCTTTCACCAACCCCTGACTTTACTCCTAAGCATTTCCAAACCATTCTTCCCTTTTACTCTGCAGTTATGGTTGCCATCTCACGTGTGGGCGTAGTTGATGTCATCCCACAACCAGCTGATGTTTAACTACCTAAGCAGTGGAGCTTTAGGTGAGAGAAGTTAAGCATCCAGACCAACAGGTTGTGGAGTAGGTGAGTAAAGTACACAAGCGAGGGAAAAAATCAGGAGGATATCATAGTGTCAACCGTAGCCTAACTTGCTATTAAGGCTTAGCTAGGGTTCGTATGCCTATTGCTGGCTAGACTGGGCCCTTACCGAGACTTGTCTTATCTCCTCCAAGAAGGCTAATGCTCTCTAGAGAGAGAGAGAGAGAGAGAGAGAGAGAGAGAGAGAGAGAGAGAGAGAGAGAGAGAGAGCAGCGCAGCGGGTGGACCAGGGCTTTGTCTTACTACCTTAACGGCCCCAGCCATAGACTGCGGCGGAGTCCCGCAGTTCCACACGTCGTCTTCGGAGGTCCGAGGAGCGAACCTTGTTGGCTTTATTGTGTGTGGCGCGGCGGGCGGTAGGTGTAGCTTCTTTTTTGTGGCCTCCTTGACATTGCGAGGGACCAGGTGACGGGCAACTGCTGCTTGGTAGATGTTTATGATGGTGCCGTGTTCGAGTCTTAAGACAGGGGAACACGGTTTTCTGCCATTAATGGAGGATGTTAGTGATGGTACCATATACGAGTCTCTTAGCTGAAGGATGTTGATAATGGTGGCATGCACGTGTCTTAAACAGGAGAACAAGACCTTTAACCATCGCCTGGAGGAAGGTGAAAACCGTGCAATGCACAAGTCTTCGGGACGGAAAGCATTAACCTTAGCCATTGTTTACATTAAAGCATTTACTCTCGGTGTTAATTTCAGTTTCTTTTATTCTTGATCATGTCTCATCCCATCATCGTTTTTCTCTCTCCCACCTCTTGGTCACCACGACATTGTAATGTGTTCCCTGTGTAGTTACCTGAACTTCTACTTTTTTTCGGAATCAAACAGGAAAGATCCTCATTCACTATTGTTCTTAAACCTCTTGTCTTCAAGCTGAGTAGTCTGTAATTTAGAAAACTGAAAAGGCAATCTTTGCGAAACAAAAAAAAAATCATTATTTGGCTCGTATTTGGTTTGCAAATAAGCGACCCCTTCCCCCAGGTCAGCCACTTACAGTAAGAACACGTTTACAGTTCTAATATGACGAGAGAGAGAGAGAGAGAGAGAGAAAGGCGTACGTAAGGGCACCTCCAAAGTCTCAGGTAACCTGAAAGGGCCCGGGTCAGATCTCGGTATCTACATGACTCCGTCTGTATTCAGATACGTCTGCAGGTATCCGTCAGCATATCTGCAAGTCTCCTCATGTACAGAGGTATGTATGCAGGTCTCCGTCTGTACGCAGACACGTCTGCAAGGCTCTGACTTTTTGGAAGTACATCTGCAAGTGTCTGTTGCGCGGAGGTGCGTCTGCGCGTCTCCGTCTGTGCGCAGGTACATCCGTAGGTCTCCGTCCGTGCGAAGGTACGTCCTCAAGTCTCCGTCTCTACGCTCGTACGTCTGTAGGTGTGAGAGTTCGTAGGTACTACGTTTGCAGGTCTCCGTCCGTACATTCTCGGGACTCCGTCTGTACGCCGGTACTACGTCTGCAGGTGTCTGTGTGTTAGCAGGCAAACCCAGACTTCCCCCGCGGTTCCCAGCTCGCCTGGAGTTCTTTCTTTGTTATTTGCTGGAAAAAAAGGAGGGTAGACTCATTAAGCTTCCGAGGAAAAAAATGGAAAACTTGCATTTTCTTTGATATCGAGGAAAGCATGATATTTGACTGTTGTTATTTCCTCCCCGACCAGTAACTTCGCCTCCTGAAGGCCGAAATGTTTCCACGGGCTTCATACATCATCAGGATAAAAAGATCTTGTCCTTTTTTTTTTTTTCCTCCCTCCCCGCGCCGGCCTTCCTAGCTGGAAAGTTCGCTCAGTCATTAATAAATGGAAAAATCATAACGGGCAAAGCTTGTTCTTTTTGCACCCGGAAAATTAATTGTCTGCTTCTCTAACGATTTACAGAGGAATTACAAGGGAAGTAGGACGATGTGCAAGGTAATCTGACACACACTGACACACACACACACACACACACACACACACAGCTGAACTAATATAACAATCTAGCAGTGTGAGGTGTGGGCGTGAGTGAGACGCGTGATGCACATCCCGCACGTTGTCTGGCCTGTGATGGATGGGTGTTTGTTTACCTGGTACTGTCCACAGCTGACACTTTAACACCCCATACTCGTTAAACATCAGTTTACTTCGACAGATTCTCTTTTCTCTTTAAAGTGATTACAAATGCCTTCTTCTGCTTCCTTATATTCAAAACTTTCATAACTTTATTCTGAAGTTGTCCCTCGGGAAGCAAAAGATTAATTGAATTGGTAGTAGAGTAATTATGTCTTTTGTTCATCGCTCATGACAAGTATAGCTAAGACGCTTTCTCTTCTTTCTCTCTGTATCCACGAAAGCTTTACCAGCCCCAGTGATACTCTAGTAAGCGACCCTTTTGTGTGAAAGAGAGTGTGAAGACAGTTGACTCGAGGTAGAAACTCGGTGCTTTGGGATGAAAAAAAAAATCCCATGTCTGTTCTAAGGTAATTCAAGGGCGAATAGCGCGGAGAGGACAGACCTCCAGTGAACTAAAGGACATGAGGAGATTGTGGTAGAGAGACACTTTGCAGGTGAGGGAAGTGCAAGGAAATGGCTTTGATTGCTCTGGTGTGGAGGGAAAGTGACGATAGTTACTCGTAGTGGAGTGGAGGGAAGTAACGGTGATTGCTCTGGGAAGTGACTGACTACTGAGTGAAGTGCAGGAAAGTGACAGTGATTTTCCTGAGTGAAGTGGAGGAAAGTGATCGTGATTTTGCTAAGTGAAGTAGAGGAAAGTGATCGTGACTTCACAGAGTGAGGTGGAGGAGAGTGATTGTGATTTTACTCTGAGGGAAGTGGAGGAAAGTGATATCAATTACTGCTGGTGAAGGAACGATTACTGTTCGGGAGGATGGAGGAGGATCAACCGTGATATTAATCAAGGGAATCGAGATGGAGTGAAGAGGCGAGAAATTAGCAAACCCGTGAGTGGTATGATACCAACCTCGGCATGATGGCTCACCTTTTGGTTTCAGAATCCAGAAGTGTTAAGATTGTTGAATAGCAAAAGTATAAGTGAAACTATAGTTAGTTAGCTAATTAGCCGATTAGTTAGTCACTTATTTTCTTATCTATTTATCTATTCATTTAGTTAGTTAGGTGATTCGTCTGTGATCACGTATGAGTACTTACGAACAAAAATTATTGCCAAAAGGTATATGGCTAGCGTGTGGCACTGACGGTAACAAAAAGTGGAGTCACACAGAACGAGCCGTGTGAGTTACGTGTTGTTAAGTGTTATGTGTGAAATGGAGAGATGACATGTTTTGGATTGATTGCCAGCAGCCCACTTGTGAGGGCGGCAGGAAGAAAAGAGGACCTGGACCAAAATACTGAAACATGAGAGTCCCTGAAGTGCTGGTTGAGAGATGGAGAGAGAGAGAGAGAGAGAGGTATGAACAAACAGAGTTTGTTTATAACTAAAGGAAGACAAAACAAAATTCTGACAAAAGAATAAGCTGAAACAGACTCTCAAATAGGGACGCAACCTTTTGAGTCAGGAAAAAAATATAAACGTTAAGATGTTGAACAGAGGACAAGAGGAGTTGTGGCGGGGTGAGCACACTCACACCAATGCCCTATGTAAAACATCTGGAAACACGATGGCGATAGGTAGACGACACATTAGTACCTTTAAGATGTAAGGTGAAGGAAAATAGGGCATTATACTGAAGCTCTCTACTGTCTATACTAAATAGCATAGATATGGATGGTGCGTAGCCAACTGCTCCGGCTAATAAGATATTCCAATAAGAAATGGAAACGAACCGGGAAAAAAAATAAATGTTCAGTTTTTACAATGCTTTGTTGAAATTATTGGGCATTCTACTCTGTGATCATGATCTTGTAAAGACACTCATTACGAAATTAAGAAATGATGAGTATTTAGAAATTAATGATAAGTTTAAATTCAAGCATCACCACTGTCAGCATCGCCATTGCCAGCATCACCGCTGTTAGCATCGCCATTGCCAGCATCACCTCTGTCATCCTTACCTCTGTCAGCATCACCTCTGTCAATATCACTGGCAGCATCACCACTGTCAGCATCACCACTTGCAGCATCACCACTGTCAGCATCATCTCTATCAGCATCACTAGTGTCAGCATCACCATTGGCAGCATCACCACTGTCAACATCACCACTGACACCATCAGCACTATCAGCATCGCCACTGTCAGCATCACCACCATCAGCATCACCACTGGCAGCATCACCACCGTCAGCATCACCACCTGCAGCATTACCACTGTCAACTGTCATGAAACCTGTTTTCAAGAAGAAGAAAATGTTCATGGCTCAGTCTTACACGTCAACGTTAAAAAGAGAGCGATACAGATAAGATAAGACAGTAGGAACATCACAAGGATCTCTGTACCTCAGTCATGGTATGTGAGGGATATGGACTTCTTCATTGTATTCCGTGGGTCCACTGATGTTCCAGATCACCATGAGCTATTAAATGATAATTGTAAATCATACGTGCGTGTAAGGGAAGAAAATTAAATTCATTTACACGAATTATCAAAGATTGTTATATATATATATATATATATATATATATATATATATATATATATATATATATATATATATATATATATATATATATATATATATATATATATATATATATATATACATATATATATATATATATATATATATATATATATATATATATATATATATATATATATATATATATATATATTTCTTTTTTTTCTTCTTTTTTTCATACTATTTGCCATTTCCCGCATTAGCGTTAAGAACAGAGGACTATGCCTTTCAGGGAATATCTTCACTTGGCCCCCTTCTCTGTTCCTTCTTTTGGAAAATTAAAAAACGAGAGGAGAGGATTTCCAGCCCCTTGCTCCCTCCCCTTTTAGTCGCCTTCTACGACACGCAGGGAATACGTGGGAAGAATTCTTTCTCCCCTATCCCCAGGGATAATATATGTATATATGTATATATATCTATTTATTTATTCATTATGCTTTGTCGCTGTCTTCCGCGTTAGCGGGGAAACGCGAGGAAACAGACGAAAGAATGGCCCAACCCATCCACATATACATGTATATGCATACAGGCTCACACACGCACACATACATACCTATACATTTCAACCATATATATACACAGACATATACATATATACACATGTACATATTCATACTTGCTGCCTTCATCCATTTTCATCGCCACCTCGCCACACATGAAATGGCACCCCCCGTCTCCCCGCGCAAGCGCGAGGTAGCGCTAGGAAAAGACAGCAAAGGTCACATTCGCTCACACTCAGTCTCTAGCTCTCATGTGTAATGCACCGAAACCACAGCTCCCTTTCCACATCTAGGACCCCCAAAATTTCCATGGTTTACCCCAGACGCTTCTCATGCCCTGATTCAATCCATTGACAGCACGTCGACCCCGGTATATCACATCGTTCTAATTCACTCTATTCCTTTCACGCCTTTCATCCTCCTGTATGTTCAGGCCCCGATCGCTCAAGACATCTTTCACTCCATCCTTCCACCTCCAATTTGGTCTCCCTCCATCTCTGACATATATATCCTCTTTGTCAATCTTTCCTCACTCGTTCTGTTCATGTGACCAAAGCATTTCAATACAGAGAGATGTGTGGTAATAAAAAGAGTGTGATTGAGAGAGCAGAAGAGGTGCATTGAAATGATTTGGTCACATGGACAGAATGAGTGAGGAAAGATTGACAATGAGGATATATTTGTCAAAGGTGGAGGGAACGAGAAGTTGGAGACCAAATTGGAGGTGGAAGGATGGAGTGAAAAAAATTTTGAGCGATTAGGGCTTAAACATGCAGGAGGGTGAAAGGCGTGCAAGGAATAGAGTGAATTGGAACGATGTGGTATACTGGGGTCGACGTGCTGTCAATGGATTGAACCAGGGCATGTGAAGCGTCTGGGGTAAACCATGGAAAGTTTTGTGGTGCCTGCATGTGGAAAGGGAGCTGTAGTTTCGATGCATTATACATGCCAGCTAGAGACTGATTGTGAACGAATGTGGCCTTTGTTGTCTTCTCCTAGCGCTACCTCGCGCGCGTGCGGGGGGAGGGGGTTGTCATTTCATGTGTGGAGGGTTGGCGATGGGAATGAATATAGGCAGCAAGTATGAATTATGTACATGTGTATATATATATGTATATGTCTGTGTATGTATATATAAATGTATACGTTGAAATGTATAGGTGTGTATATTTGCGTGTGTGGACGTGTATGTATATACATATGTATGTGTGTGGGTTGGGCCATTCTTTCGTCTTTCTCCTTGCACTACCTCGCTAATGCGGGAAACAGCGACAAAGTATAATATATATATATATATATATATATATATATATATATATATATATATATATATATATATATATATATATATATATATATATATATATATATATATAAAGAGAGAGAGAGAGAGAGAGAGAGAGAGAGAGAGAGAGAGAGAGAGAGAGAGAGAGAGATGATACGTTATAAAATTCTTGCACATTGAGTAGAGAATAAAAATGACTGAATTCTAAAGATTCTCTTGTGAATATTTCCAGCTGTCATGATACTGGGGAGAGGCACGTCACGTCTGATGAGGTCATCCATCATCGTAAGATAACTAGTGAGAGAAACTTTTGAGATCGTAATAAATATGATGAGAAATAATCTTTAGCCTAACACTGAGAAAATGATAAGTACGGTTGGAAGTGTAGGAGGGAGAGGATAATATGGTGTAACTGAGATATTCATGAACCCGCATCATTGAGGAATATCGGAAGTCGCTACTTAGGGAGCAAGATCGAATGTCTCATCTCATATACAATAACATACGGTTAGATATATGATCCCCTATGCTTTTGTTTACATCCTTGTATATTGTAGCGACTTCATCTTTCTGAACGTTTCAACCAGCATGGCTTCGAACGAGGCAAACTGTTGTTCGTGCTATATCATCTCCTACGGAGGAAGGGATAGGAGAATTGCTTATTGCCTTCAGATGGAAGAGGATGCACGGTAGGGGAAGCAAGAGTGAAGGGTCTTGTGGCAAAGGTCGGTGTCGTCAGTGTGTCGTCTGTGTAAAAGAAAAAAAAAAGTCTTCAGGCTATCTTATTCCTCTCTCTCTCTCTCTCTCTCTCTCTCTCTCTCTCTCTCTCTCTCTCTCTCTCTCTCTCTCTCTCTCTCTCTCTCTCTCTCTCTCTCTCTCTCTCCTTCCTCACATTAAAGCCAAGATGGACGCGGGTTGAGTGGCGGTCACACCAGGCCGCTATCCATACCCACGGACGTTCTTCCTACAATGCTACACGTCCAGCCGTACAGACGCGGACATGCAAAACGAAAAGTTTAGGTTTTGGAGATTCATGATGCAGGGAAGGGCGGTGCAAAGGATAAGGATAGCTCCCCATTAAATACCAAGTTCTTCTGTATGGCCTCCAACTCTCCACTCCACTTGTACTCCCCACGCGTGGCAGTCGACGGTCAGGTGAACATTCTTATCATTGCTTAATATCTCGCAAGCGTTGTCTGAATCCTGGTATCGCTGAACCCCGTAGACTGTACTATACGTGAGGCCAGGTCAAGCATTCTGGTAACTCTACCCAAGACGTCGCTAACCTTTATTTCCATATTTCTTTTATCTATATTGCCGATTGTAAACGTGCATACGACCACGTCACTAGAACGGAGTAGCTCAAATTGGTTGGCTGGGGAGAGATCGGATGGTTGAGTAGCAAATAATGTAGTGGGAATTCAAGCTGTATTAAAAAGACATTTGCCTTTTGTCATATCATACATGTATTTTGATATACTTTATGGTATGTGTACTTCGATGGATTTTAGTGTATATGAATAGGCTTTCCAATCGCCTACCAGCACACAAGGAATTCAGTGGCTCACAAGGGAGAGACAGAAGCTAAATATGGTGCAGCATAAGTAACTTGACCAGCCAAGGACATGTGCTGTTTCTACAGGAAATTATATATAAAGAAATCTTGTGTGAGGCGATGACGGAAGGAAGAAAGCATGATGAAATTGTTTGCTCTGAGATTGGGTCTGGCTAGGTGGTAGATTAGGTGGTGTATATATATATATATATATATATATATATATATATATATATATATATATATATATATATATATATATATATATATATATATATATATATATATATATATATATATTTTCTTTCTTTTTCTTTCATACTATTCGCCATTTCCCGCGATAGCGAGGTAGCGTTAAGAACAGAGGACTGAGTCTTTGAGGGAATATCCTCACCTGGCCCTCTTCTCTGTTCCTTCTTTTGGAAAAAAAAAAAAAAAAAAAAAAAAAACGAGAGGGGAGGATTTCCAGCCTCCCGCTCCCTTCCCTTTTAGTCGCCTTCTACGACACGCAGAGAATACGTGGGAAGTATTCTTTCTCCCCTATTCCCAGGGAAATATATATATATATATATATATATATATATATATATATATATATATATATATATATATATATATATATATATCTTTTTTTTCATAATATTCGCCATTTCCCGCGTTAACGTGGTAGCATTTAGAACAGAGGACTGAGCCTTTGAGAGAATATCCTCACTAAGCCCCCTTCTCTGTTCCTTCTTTTGGAAAATTAGAAACGAGAGGGGAGGATTTCCAACCCCCTCTCCCTCCCTTTTTAGTCGCCTACGACACGCAAGGAATACGTGGGAAGTATTCTTTCTCCCCTATCTCTAATATATATATATGTATATACATATAAACATATAAAGTTTTGTATGTATATGTGCATAAATAGCGTTCTTAGCTAATTTTGTCGACCCAAAAGTAACTAAACCAAACACTCAGGCTATCCTTAAGTGTCCCTCTTACACTCTGACTCCACATGTAAACACGATGTTCAAGTGTGTGTGTGTGTGTGTGTGTGTGTGTGTGTGTGTGTGTGTGTGCTCATAACATTATGGCCCCGGTTCCTGAGGGTAGATCATCCAGTGTAGAAAGTCACGTTATCTCGACACTGATGTAGACCGTGCCAGTGTTGGAGATCATCCAGTGCTGAGGGGTCACGTTATCACGACACTGATCGAGACGATATCAATATTGGAGATTAGTTGGTGCTACGAGTAACACTTGGTGTTGTAGAATTATTTTTCTTTAAATTAACGAGAAAATAAGATGCTGAATTACATTATTCTGGCCATCTTTAGGTGGTGCTTTCTCAACTCGTCCTCTGAATCGCTCGACTTCGGTCGACGAATCTGGAGATCACATTTGATATGAATGCTACAGTTGCTGGCAGAATGAAATTAAAAAGACCTTCATATCTTACAGTTTTTTTTAATTAAACATGAATAAGTACACTTAAAGTACTTGGCTGCGACATCCTATACCCTATATTGAACAGGTCAGCTAATAATTCCATGGAGTTTTTATAAGCTGATGGAATTCGAGAGCCGGTTGAAGAATTGTACCAATTTTGTTTATGTATATTCTAAGGTTTTGTAGATTCTTTATACTAGTTACGTATATTAGATATCGAAGATGGTAGATATTTGGTGTTTGTTGAGAAGAAGCGATTACAAGAGTCCTGTCTGGAACTTACTGGCGATTGTAATATAGCTCTAAAACTGCGGGGGCTGAAACATGCTAGAAAGTGTGAGACGCACAAGTGATAAGTGAACTGCACGGAAGTGGTGTACAGGGAGCGACGCGCAATCGGTAGGCTGAACGGAGCCATATAAAGAGGTCGAGGGAAACCGCTGAAAGGGTTATTTATATATATATATATATATATATATATATATATATATATATATATATATATATATATATATATATATATATATATATGACTTATAAACTAGGTGGATAATGTGAACTAATATATACAACAGAATGTAGCAAGTAAACCTGAGACGGTTAGGTCCGACAGCATGGACGAATAAAGATACTCGCGAACGCTACCTGACTCCAGATTGTAATACGACTTGCGACACATAGTGTATATTTGTTTACAATATATACCTATATATTGTGCAGCTATATACGCAAGAGTCTAGTAACAAATCAAAGTGTAATCTTGAAACATATATTTGAAATTCTGATAGGATTATAAAAATAGTATGCAATTCAGAATTGAATATAAGATTGCTGACATGGGATGGGCTTCACACACACACACACACACACACACACACACACACACACACACACACACACACACACACACACATACATCTTGAATGATCATCTTGTCCTACGACCCTCTTCCGCTCCAGCGGGTGGGGCCACACGTCGAAAAGTGTGATGATGTTGTGTGTGTCTGTCTTTGTTCGGTGCGTGAAGGGACACTTCAGCACGTGTCTGCATGACGGAAGTTGCATCTCTATGACGTGAAGGGTCTTGAGGTGCGTCGCAATCAGTTATAACGTTAGAGAGATGGATGGCGTCCAGAGCGTAGGAGAGGCAATGTAGCTCATGAGTGGCTTAGAAGCGTGATGCCGTTGTATGTCTTGTGGAGCTGGAGAATGGGTCTGGGTTGGGGTAATGGGACGCATGGTTAATGCTTATCGGGTCAGTTAAGACAGGGTGGCATTTCCAGCAGGTCGTAGGGATCTGTTGATATAGGTTGCTGAAGAGTGAGGCAGAGAGGAGGTTTAGACTTATGTATGAGTGTTGGCGACTGGTTATATAATGGTTTGGACTGGAGGGTGTGGCTGGAGCTTCTATGTTGCTTCTATGTTGCGGTGTGAGCGTACTGAAAGTACTTTCGTTTCGCTGACTTGGTGTCGTGTGTTCGTGGTTGGGAGGGTGGGGCTGGAGCTTCTACGAAGTTATGGATGCCATGTATGTTGTGGTGGGAGCGTACTGAAAGTACTTTCGTTTCGCTGACTTGGTGTCGTGTGTTTGTGGTTGTATGTATACAAAGATCGCCCGGTATTTCACACATGACAGACGTAGAGCATAAAAAGTATAGTCTTCATAATGTATGGGCTATGAGACACGAGACAGACAAGTAACACTGGCAATATCGCAGTCATATATATTGGAAAATTATTAGTTATTCTATCTTTTGTCTTCCTATCATATCATATTTACACAAATAGCAAGATGTTCCACAGGTCCCCATATTTATTTGCTTTTCTCTTGCATACATGCTGCCCCCTGGCTCTCATTATAGTCAGCTAGTTTTCATACTGTGGTATTTCCCTGTCTTAAAGTTCCCTAGGTGTGTCATTGACTCTGATATATTGTCCAACTGTTAGTGATTCATGTGAAGAGTCATCCCTTTGTATGTGTTTACTAGAGTATCAGAAGATGAAATAGACGGCAATATAGTCACATAAACAGACAGGCACTTAGATAGGTAGTAGTGTTCCATAGAATTACATAGATACAAAGACACACAGACATAAGGTCCAAGCGAGGTGTTCTGGCCTTCATATCACTTAAAAAACAGTGTATTCCCCTTAGAAGCAGTGAAAGAAAATAATAGTAAAGCAAAGGCTCTCTCCCCACTATCCTTTCCCTCTGGTACTAGCCGGAGGAGAACAGGTGGAAAAAATACCTTGCAGGATTAATATACCTGAAGGGTATCTTTATTGGAAATTCATAAAGCAAAAATGAATGAATATGTTATCTTTCTTACCACCAACGACATGCATCCATTCACATTTTGCCATAAAGGCAGCAGTAAGGATAAACTTAAACTCCAGCCTCTAGAATTATCAAGTCTATTTTATTCTTGGTGTTGAAGAATGTCACAGTAATTCTTTCTTGCTCTTTTAAAGCATGTAACATGGGTTAATATGTTACAGCAGCATGGCCAAGGAGAGATATGTAGCTGAGAAGGTAGCATAATATACCACTACATTATGATGATTGATCAAAAGAATTGTTCAATACCGGAGAGTGACAAGTGATGATCAAGATTAATTTTGAAGATATTAAGAGTGTTGTTCTGAGCAACTTGTTCTGGGTGCTTATTCAACGCGTCAGTAAAGTCGTTCGTAAAGAAATATTTCGAGCAGTCCAGATTAATTGTCCATTTCGTTTTGATGGTAGTGCTGGCGCTACTGAAATTTTTGACACTGACGTGTTAAATTCTATAGTATTTCAGAACATCCTATTGAAAATATTCAAAATACTTTATCAGTTTGCCTCAGCTGCGCCTCTTGCCTAGAGAGAACAAGTTTAATTCTCTCAATATGTCCTTAGATGGTTGGTTACACAAGGAAGGAATCAAGTTAATTGCTCTTTGCTTCACTGCTTCCAATTTAAGGATATTCTTAAGTGTGTGTGTGTGTGTGTGTGTGTGTTGTGTGTGTGTGTGTATGTGTGTGTGTGTGTGTGTGTGTGTGTGTGTGTGTGTGTGTGTGTGTGTGTGTGTGTGGTGGGGTGAGGGGCACCAAGAATGCACTGCATATTTGAGATGGAGTCTAACCAGACTTAGGTATAGTGACTATATCACATCCTTGCTTCTCTATGAATTTTTTTTCTGAAATCCTAACATCCTATTTACTTCTGTGGCAGCTTCACTACAATGCTGAGAGAATTTGATGTTGTAGGAGAGAGTGACCCCTAAATCCCTCGCACAAGGGGTTGACCTTTATCATGTGGCTCATCAGTTCATACTCGAATCTATGTTGAGGTCTCCTACTTGGAACAGCTGACATTTATTGACGTTAAATGGTATTTGCCATTTTTCTAAACCATTCAGCGATTTTATCGAGATCTCGTCATCTAAGCTTATCTTCTTCAGTTATTATGACATTGCTGATCTTTGTGTCGTCTGCAGATTGGAACACTAAGTTACAAAGCCCTCCATCCATATCGTCAGTACACAGGATGAAAAGTATAGGCCCAAGAACGGATCCCTGGGGAACCCCACTAGTAACGGGTGACCATGGTGATCCTTCGCCATTCATTACGACTCTCTACCTCCTATCACGTCACCAGACTTTTATTTAGTTTCTTCTACAACCAGTAATTTCCAAGGCTCAGACTTAATGCATCAATTGGCGTGGGGGGAACTTTGTCGAATGCCTTTTTGGAAGTCCAGAAATATAACATCCATTGCTGTTTTGTCTCGGCGTGGGTTATTTTGAGAGAGAGAGAGAGAGAGAGAGAGAGAGAGAGAGAGAGAGAGAGAGAGAGAGAGAGAGAGAGATGGAACTCGATGCATAATAATCACTTAGACATAACAAAATAAGGTAAGAAACGGACAGACTAAATAGACAGGCGGATTCATGAACCGACTTAAGGAGACGTAAGCATTAGTCGCATGTCATGAGTTCTGCTGGTATGTTCGCTGAGGAGTATATTGACGTGAGGGCCAGGGACGTTTGTCTTGGCCACCGCCATCAACACCATGGACTGTCGTGGGCGGTCCAGCAAATACAGAGATCAAGGGGAACGCTGAGGAATAAGCAGGGGCTTGTGTCCAGCCCCCTGCTGTGTCTTGGAGTGTGGTGGTGGTGTCTTGTGCGTGACTAGTTCGAGCCGTGCGTGGGCAAAGAGAGTCGCCGAAGAATTCCTGTAATATCGTCCATCAGAGTTGATAAAACATGTAAGTTGATTAAGGTTGCTGGCGTCAGTGTTACTGGGTATGAAAGGCAGTGGGGTGGGGGGGGTTAGTAAGAGTCGTTAACCTATGGGCCACAAATCACCTCGCCCACGGGTATGGAACCGGTACCGAGACGCTATTCATATATCATGACGTGCAAGAAATCGAGGGTGACGTAGTCACTGACGAAGGTTCGTTACGCTCGCTCAGGTGAAGGTGTGACGTAAGGCAACTATTTGTTTTTCTCTTGTTGTTATCGTTATCGTTACATTTCTTTCTTTCTTTCGTCCTGATCATCGTCGTTATTCTTATCTTGACGAATGTCTGTGATAACCTCTATAACCTTACCAAACAAGAGCGATAATCGTGGTTCCTGGGAATGTCCATACGTGTTATTGATGTACAGACCTTCATCCTGACAAGAACCATGATATGGGTCTGCGTGGGTGTTAGTGAAGCTTCTAAAACCTTCTATATATCTGTGTGCCACGGCAGACTGATGTTGATGGTGTCTGCTGCACTTGTAATAACGTTACTAACCCCCCGCCCCCCACTCACACACACACACACACACACACACACACACAGGGCCACACTAGCTGTAGTTCACTGTCGGCACATTTTCGAGTGCTAACTACAGACCTGTTGTGTGAGAGAGGCGGTCAAGCCGTAAGTGTAGACTTGCCAACACAGTCAACTCCCTCAACATTCTAATTGAATTATCTCGCCAACAGCAAGTGCCTCGGTGTTTTCACCTGTTTCTGGTTCTGGAAATCTTTTTACAGCTCCGGTAGTTGACTCAGACTTCTTTAAGGAGAGAGGGAAGAGTCCCTTTACAAGGGTAAGTCTTCCTTTAAGGACAACCTGGTTGACAACAAGTTGATGATTCCACCTCTGTACATCTTATAGAAGCCACAGACTTTGCATTACAGCATAGGACTGACTGACATGTGTGTGCGTATCTTTTCCAAGTTTGTTTACGAAAAATCTGACATTTATAACAACAAATAATTAAATTTTAGACATATAGTGGTATACACCATATATCGCAACAGCTCAGTTGCTAGTTGGAAAAGTTAATGTGTTCTGATCATAACGAGGAGAGGCAGATAACCCTTCTGTGTTTTCTGTATTTCAAAGCTATCTATAAAGACTTTAGGTGAAGAAGATATATCATACTACACTAGCGATGTTATTTTCAAACTGATTTCCTAGACAAAGGTAAAATCCCCACTGGCATTTTCCTACGGCTTATGTAAATAGATAATCCCATTTCAATGAACCAAATTATCTTTCTTTAACAAGGAGATGTAGAAAGCAGATAAACAAGAGATAATGATGTAACAGTATAATACTTGTGTGCTGGCTGTCGGGCTTCGCTTTGGTCAGGTGCTGGCTAAGCAAACATTGTCTTTTTACCAGTGGGAATAACACCACTAGTGTTAACTGTTACCTAAGGACGACAGTGGTTGACGGAGAGGGCTAACTGTCTTCAGTGGTAGGTTTATCAACGTCTGTTTGCTGTGAAAATCTGTGATGGCGCCTGAGCTATGGAACTTGATCAAGACATTACCTCGTAGAATAGGGTGTTGCGTACGACTAGACTTGATGATATCAAGTGTCATAATGGAAGGAACGGCAAAAATATTCCGCTTAAGAGGAATATTGAAATGTATTGTTATCTTTATGTGTTGCCAGCGTAATGAGATTATGAGTCAATACATTTACGTAATATCAAGAAGGAAACATCATTCTCTCGAAACATTGTTAGGTATTATTACACCATTATTACGTTTGATGACTCATGTATTATTTTCACATAAGTAATTGCTAAAGGTATGTACTATTTGTTATCTATGAATTCATGAAATCATAATGGAAGTCTGGAGTGTGTTTGTGTTGATTTCAGTCAAGAATACGCCTAGTAACCACGGCTAGCTTCCTAGCTTCGTCTCTTCGATGTATATCAACTGACTTATATTTCTCTCTTGTGTCTCCCCTGATGGTCTGATTATTACACGAAAGTGCACTTGGGAACTTATCGTGTTTCATTTTCCCCGTGGGCTCATAGGAATATCTTGATCACCCGCAAAATGGTGATCCTTTCCAATATATATATATATATATATATATATATATATATATATATATATATATATATATATATATATATATATATATATATATATATTATCCCTGGGGATAGGGGATTAAGAATACTTCCCACGTATTCCCTGCGTGTCGTAGAAGGCGACTAAAAGGGGAGGGAGCGGGGGGCTGGAAATCCTCCCCTCTCGTTTTTTTTTTTTTTAATTCTCCAAAAGAAGGAACAGAGGGGGGCCAGGTGAGGCTATTCCAAAAAAGGCCCAGTCCTCTGTTCTTAACGCTACCTCGCTAACGCGGGAAATGGCGAATAGTTTAAAAGAAAGAAAAAAAAAAAAAAAAAATATATATATATATATATATATATATATATATATATATATATATATATATATATATATATATATATTATATTCATTATACTTTGTCACTGTCTCCCGCGATAGCGAGGTAGCGCAAGGAAATAAACGAAAGAATGGCCCAACCCGCCCACCTGCACTTGTCCACAAACGTCCACACACGCACATATACATACCTATACATTTTAACGTATACATATATATATATATATATATATATATATATATATATATATATATATATATATATATATATATATATATATATACATACACAAACATATACATATATACACATGTACATAATTCATACTTGCTGCATTTATTCATTTCCGTCGCTACCCTGCCACACATGAAATGACCCCCCACCATGTGCGCGCGAGGTAGCGCTAGGAAAAGACAGCAAAGACAACATTCGTTCACACTCAGTCTCTAGCTGTCATGTATAAATGCACCGAAACCACAGCTCTCTTTCCACATCCAGGCCCCACAAAACTTTCCATGGTTTACTCCAGACGCTCCACATGCCCTGGTTCAATCCATTGATAGCACGTCTACCTTACTGGTAGACCACCGTTCCTCAAGCTCTGCTTCTGTTCCCCCCATGTTATCGCTACGTCACACGAGAGACTGTCAATGGGATATGATACCCTCAAAATTTACCTGTGGAAGCAACGTAACACTTTTGTACTGATTTCTCACAGGACGACTCGCTGGCTGGCTAGGCAGACCATACAGTCTGCCTCACCCCTGCATCACCTGCCTGCATTAGGTTCGAGACATATGTGATAGATATTTTCAGGGCTGTCAGTCGGTGCTCAGTGGCTTTCCAAGAGAGAGGGGGATGGACAGATGAGGAAGTTATGCTGCTGTGAAGAAAATGGGAAACTGACGTCACTCTTTGGTACCAGCTGAAGAAAACAAGAGACTGATAAAAGGTTGTATCTCCTGCAGAGGAAAACAGGTGACTGATTTTGCGTTACGGCACCAGCAGGAAAAAATGGGGAGCTGACTTCACGCTGTGGCATTAACGAAAGAAAATGGCCGACTGACCTCATGCTATGGCACGAAAAGGAAAATGAATATGGGATGCTCACCACATCACTGTCCCTCTGCTGCGTCTTCGACCTTTAGGTCATGAAAGTATCGGCCTTCCGTTATGCCTTGCCAGAGATATTTCCTATCAGTAAAGTTTCCTTTGATCTGAATAATTGGCTTCGTTTCCTTATTGGCCTTGTTTCCCTGGCGAGGCTGCTGATGGTGGTGTACTCGTGGTTCCTACCCAGGCCTTGTGGGACAAGCTAGCCGCAAAGCATTATGAGTCCCTGCAAAGTTTAGGACACCCTGGGGTGAAAGAGAGGAGGGGACCATTTCCCTTTTAACCATCATCTGATGGCGTAAAGACGAGTCATGACGTCCACCGCAGAAACTACACCTGACGTTAGAGTCACACTGCCAAGCTCTGTGGCCCCAACGTTGACACATACCACAGAGAACCAACCGGCTTTCCAATGAAGAGTTCCACCTTTGAGGGGACACGGCCAGGGATGTGGGGCGTCTTTTGCAACTGCCTCTTCCAGAGAGATATAACTTGAATTTTCTCCCCACCACCGACCACGTATTTCTCCAAGCTCAGGTGAGAGGTGTGTTAATCTGAATTAACTGTAATGGAAAACATATTGGAATATTTTCTATTACTAACTGAAATAGCATAGGCAACTGAATGCTCTAATCATGGAGATGTCATTAACACCATATACATATGCATGTACCCTAGCCTAAGCCAGATGTCCGTATCACTGAACAGCCTCTAGGGGGAGGATGAAAAGCTGGGATGACTGTGAACCGGCTGCTGCGACTAGGAATCGACTCTATGTGGACTCGACCCCGGGCGGCACTTCGTCCTCATAACATCCTCAAACAACTGGAATTTGATAAGCTCCCTTTTCTGTACGCGTCCTATCTGGATGGCGAATAATGTCTTACCCAGGTCTGTCGCGACAGTGACAAATGTTCTATCAGCAAACCTAGGCTGTAGCTGTAGATTCTTGCTTTCCATCAAAGAGTTCGGCTATCACCTGGCTACATGTGTCTGGCCAACTGTAACTTGTACCAATTAGAATGTGGGAGTGTAGGTCCCCTGCGTACGTTGTCAGTACGCGGAGGACTGCCAGTATTGCCGACAGTAAGCTGCGTGGCTCGGACCTTCTCTTTCACCTTCCCTGACATATGCGACTCCCATCCAGTTGCAGACTCTTTCAGTTCGTCAGTAGGATAGTTCATCTCAGGAGTAGATCGACTTTGTTTGAAGGATGGACGCGTGTTGATTAGAATGAGCGTGAGGAACCTACACCACACCGTCTGAGGTGGCGGGATTTGGGCGATCGAGTCGCCACTTTAAATAAAGCCAGAGTAGTTGAGAATACCCAGCCACAACATACTATACAGTAATGCAGCTTCTATTGACAGACAAGTATGAACACAAGCAAATCACTGGCAACGCATATGGTACGAGACGGCATTCTAACGCAAAATGCTGCCCATGGCACTCTATAATCTCGTAAGGAAAGAGAGTGGTATGTTACTCAGCCGCCAGGGCAGGAGTGGGTGTTGAAACTAAGAGAAAAGAATGATACATCCCTTCTGGGGATAGATCAGGGTCACGTGGACAGAGATAGTGCGAGGATAGTGCCAGAATAATATGATGGCATGTTGGTATGAGGCGTCGTATCGCACAGTAATTCCTCGAAATAATCTATCTTAAAAGCACTTTTACCCTGAGGTCTGCTTGAGCTGCAGTCATCACTGCAGCAGAAATCTCCTTTTCAGAGAGAGCCTTTCTACCCAGCGGCTCAGGGCAGCTGCATCAGAGGAGAGAGAGGGATTACCTCCCTACCTACTTCCGTAGGACCACATACGACAAGTTTTTTGCCATTTTCATATCAACTTCTTGATCACGACGGTACGACTCTTCATCACGACGGTACGACTCTTCATTACGACGGTAC
Organism: Panulirus ornatus; assembly: GCF_036320965.1. Classification (NCBI taxonomy): domain Eukaryota; kingdom Metazoa; phylum Arthropoda; class Malacostraca; order Decapoda; family Palinuridae; genus Panulirus; species Panulirus ornatus. Next base: position 14,219,072 of record NC_092238.1, on the reverse strand, counting down.
GACTCTTCATCACGACGGTACGGCTCCTCATCACGACGGTACGACCCTTCATCACGACGGTACGACTCTTCATCACGACGGTACGACTCTTCATTACGACGTTACGACTCTTCATCACGACGTTACGACCCTTCATCACGACGTTACGACTCTTCATCACGACGCTACGACTCTTCATCACGACGGTGCGACCCTTCACTACGACGGTGCGACCCTTCACTGACACCCATGGGTATAAGCACTTGATGCTCATGGGTTGTAGTGTAGTCGTCAAGGTATGACCGTAAGATCGTGCTGAAGACGTTAAGATAATCGTTCATCCTCATGCATTGCTTTATTTGTTCATAGACAATTCACAGTGGAATATCTTTGGTATTTAGCACTGATGTTATTTTGGAGGCTCTAAGCATTGCCAAGAAAAGATCCATATCAAAGCTAAGCTTTAATTAGAATGAGGAAAATAGTTAAAGACAGGGAGAAATAAGAAGAATGTTTTAAGTACTTTGGAGGCAATGGAAATTTTGCCTTTGAAAAAGAGGCTGATCGTAGTTGTTAGTTAAGAAGAGGAAGAGAGTTCCAATCTTGTAGTGTTAGAGAAAGAAACAGATATCACAACAGCCCACCCTTGAGTTATCAACAGCCACTTAATAACCACGTGACTTACTATCTTGCCTGGTATTACGCTGTCTAGCTAATGGTGAGGGCACACAAGAAACCAGCTCTCTCGTGCTGAAAGGAAAGTAATAACTGTAGAAGAGGGGAAAGTGAACCAACATTGCAGTGTGGGGCAGTAGGTCACGTTGTAAGGTCGATCTGAATAAGGTGATAACTCGGATTGGATTGGACTTGAATCTGGGAGTAAGTATGCAGGACAAGAACGTTCCTAGATGTAAGACTGGTGCTCTCAACAAAGAGGGATCACTCCTTTGTATATTGGAACAACTGTCGAGAAAGGAGAATTTACGGGACCTAAAGAGTACTCCCAATTTTGTAGGAGCAGACTTAGCTATTTGTGTAAGGTGGAGCTACCAAGGCAGGTTAGTTACAGTGATGCCAAGCGTATCTATTTTGTTTTGTGCTGGAATTACGGATTTATCAAAAATGATGGGATAGTTGTGAGGAATTATAGGAAGAAGGATGAACAAGAAATTGCGTCTACACCACTGGGATATCCTGTCCAAGCCAGAGTTATAGAGGACGTGACAAGACGAGAGCTAAATTGAGCATGAAAGGACTGAGCGGATTTGAAGGAAGTGGAGGAATGGAGGAGTAGGGTGGTCAGCGTATGTGCAATGAGTATAGGTGTGAGAGGTTGATCCAATAACGACTGCGGCGATAGATAGGCCAGATATGAAGCTATATATGTCGGAGCAAAGTGGTGGAGGGAAATTAAAAGAGAGGATCATGGATCCAGATGATACCCCGATACCATACCGTCAAAGGCTTTATAAAAGGTTACACCATATGGCTCCACAAAGTCTCTCAGAGATGATACCCAGAAATTAGTAAGATAGGAAAGGATCATCAGCGATAGATCTCGCCTTGCGAGAGCCGTACTGAGGATCAAAAAGAAGACTTGTAAGATTCAAAAACGTTAAGAAAATGGGAGATCAGGAGGAAGTGGAAAGACTCTGGCTATAGCGCAAGTCTCAGCAACAGGACGATACTGTTATTGAAAAGATTAAAATGGTCACCGTTTCAAGGACAGGCTATACCAGTGCATGATTACATGAAAGAGAAAAGTTTTGGCGTCCTGACAAAAGCGAAAATGACGAGCAATCACAGACGTAAATTCATGGGCTTTCTCTCCTTCAAAACATGAGGATGAATGTCATCTGATCCATACGCATTGCTTGCGCCTAAAGAGAGACGTGCTTTTTGAACTGTATGAAAACAGAGCGCAGGTAGGGGCATAAGATTAGTATGGGAGCATCAGGGGGCAAGGGAATGTTATAGTTACCCAGTTGGATCTACAGGAGAAATGAGAACCGCGAAAAAGTTCCTTTTGTTAATGGTACCGACATTTATAGTATCGTCAGAACGGAAAAGCGAAGGAAATGTAGTATAAGAAAAGTTGTTGGAGATGCTGCTGTTGGCTGAAGGCCAGAAAGTCATATCAGTGGATGATGATAGTTCGACCCACTTCTTTTAGATGAGAGATCGCTTCGCCTCACGGACAACAAACTTGCAATGATTTTCAGCAGAGATGAAAGCTGAATGTAACTCCTGAGGAAGGATAGATTCACCAGGTTTGATATGCCTGATCTTCTCTTCTGAATGGTCTCTAAACATGAATGGGTTTGAACCATGAACTGGAAGTAGGGGGTAGTCTTAGAAGTGGATTGGATATATGCTTCCATTCCCGTAATAATAACATTTTCTATGCGCGCATCAGAAACAGAGGAATCACCAGAGAGAGAGAGAGAGAGAGAGAGAGAGAGAGAGAGAGAGAGAGAGAGAGAGAGAGAGAGAGAGAGAGAGAGAGAGAGAGAGAGAGAGAGAGAGAGAGAGAGAGAGAGAGAGAGAGAGAGAGAGAGAGAGAGAGAGAGAGAGAGAGAGAGAGAGAGAGAGAGAGAGAGAGAGAGAGAGAGAGAGAGAGAGAGAGAGAAATTCCGTCATCATTCTCAAAGTGCCAATATATACCTTTAGAAGAATCAACTGGTGGAGGAAGTGCAGTAAACAATGATACTAAGTGGAGATTAGATTCTGTTGCTTCGACGAATGAGGCTAATGAATGGACTGTATATGCCAAATAACGATAGGCGAATTAGGATTAAAGAAGTACATAAGAGCAGTTACGGTAGGTTGATGAGGTCAGTTGAAATGAAGCATTGATCTTAATGTGATTATAAAATTGGAATCTCTATAAATCAAGCATAGACTATCGATAAAGTCTTGGGCAAGTCATCAGAGAGTGCAGTAAAGGAAGCAGAGAATTACCATAAAGCTACTGATGACTGTGCTTACGGCTGGGAGGTGCTGTGTGAGACATGATAAGGAAAGACTTAACTTCATGGTGTGGCCTTGATAACGAGAGGATAATGGAGAGAAGAGAATATTGACATGAGGAAGGGAGAGAATTATATACATATTCTTCATCTCGTCACCGTAAGAATCCCTACATAGTGTTACAGGGAGGACATTGAACGTGACTGTCTGGCGCCCGATGAATGGAAGGGCCAGTCAGTCGGTGGTGAGGTTGACGGGATCACTAAAATTGGGTACTCAGGTCTGTGAGGTCAAGCCTGGTGACCAGAGGCGAGATGCCAGGAAGGGAATTACAGAGAACTGTCACTCAAGCTGCCCAAGATTTGCCTTATACTAAGACTTGGGTAACTAATCTAAAAGCACGAAGGATGGGAAAGCAGCTGACGTATATTTGTTTGATATAAGACACACACACACACACACACACACACACACACACCTTCACCACCACCCGATCCACCTATTTGGACATTTTCTTTTTATTTCAATAGCTCAGTAACATAGACATATAGATATAAAAAAAAGTACTTACGTATATAATGAAACAGCGGAATTCACCCTGATTTAATGTAGTTCTCTTTGCGTCTGTGAGTGAACGGGAAGCAATTCCCAGGCGACCCAAGAGAGAGTCATGAGATTGTTAGGACGGTTTAAACAATTATAAAACACCTCTGATGCTCAGACAAATGGGGAATGCTGTGGCTGAAAGGCGGTAAAAGCTGTAAAATCAAAAGACGAAATCACTTTGGGTGCTGATGGGAGATGAGAGAATGTTGAGGAGAAATGACAAGGTAGATTGAATCTGTAACGTTCATGTCTGTTCCAATACTTTTCTCCATAAAGAATATTAAAATGTTTACAATGTTCACTGATGGATATACTCCAGAGGTAACTATTTCAGATAAGAATTATTTCATGACCAAGTAAGTGTAATAACACATCTTTCCAAAAGAGCTGATATTGCCGTCCACAGCCAGCTTTCTGAAGGATGTGGATGATTCCTTTAGAAGTCGAATGTAAGAGAGAGACTGATGTATCCCTTCCATTGAAATCTAGTCAGATCCTGCGATGTATAGACTTTTTATATAGGAAAACACTTGTAGGAACGCCTATAGAACAGATTAGATCTAATCAGAACTAGTACACCAATCACCTGACCCTCTTCTTTCACTCGCACATAACACCAGAATACATGAATTAGCTTCAAAATATCTAACAGTTGCGCTGCCTCTTCCGTTGGAGTTGCCCCGGACCGCTAGCTGGAGCACTGGGTTTTGATATCAGAGGTTTGGAATTTGAACCTTGACCATGGCAGTGTCTCTCCGAGTACAGGAGATCTACAGTGCACGTACTATTTGACTCATCCAAGGATGAGCAACCCGCTTGTCCTGGATGGTAGATGCCAAAGTCGCCTCTGTTCCGTATCTTCAGGAAATATGAATATCATATTCTTTCTGCTACTTTCATTGAACTCTGCATTAGTAGAAGAAGAATAGAAAATGATTGACCTCACAAGAAATCTTTATAGTTTCGTAATCTCCATGTTTTACTTAGATATCTTTAATGTATGCTTTAGAGGTCATTGCAGATTCTATATAGCAGAGATCAGCACCATTGTTGTCCCCTATAAGTATTATCTTGCTAAGCCCAGTTCCCTGCACTACCTTCTGTCATACATCCTACCTAACTGTGGCCACTAGATCTCGAGTTCCATGACAAGTGGACTTGCTTAGAGACATCTGCATGTGACAGTGATTAGTTAGTACATGATTAGTACATGATGTTAAAGAGAAAATGGAGACTTAATTCCCTTCAATCATAATTTTCGATGAAATTGACCAGTCGTCTACCTAGTTCACGTGTGTAGCCAGATGCAGCAATTCCATCTTTGAACAGTTTTAAAGTCAGATATTCTGGGGCTTCCCAGGCCTCACATTAACTGAGACTGCGATTCACAGAAGTTCTTAGAACTGTTAGACCTTAACACGTTAAGTATACTGCTCCTGTAACAGAGCAGACGTTGAGAACACATTAAAGGCATTTGGTCTCATATGAGGATGTTGATTTTAGCGACTGCCGCTCAAATGGGCAAGCATTTTGTTGATTTTTCTTTTGATATTTAATTAGATTTACGTCAACTTTAGCAGCATATCCTCAGTTATACATTAGTAGCCTGAATTTGGCAAAATATCTGTGAAGGCCGCAGGTTTGCCCTGGGAGGAACTTGATATCTCCTTTTGACCTATACCAAGAAAGGAAATTAGCTGCACGACCAAAGATAAACACATTTCCTGCATAATGATGAGCTAAGAATACCGACAAAGTTGCTTCCAAGATGATGATATTGGATCAGGATACGTCTCATATACAACAGCACAGAAGATAAACAGATAGATTGGTCTCCATTCGTAGGAGGGAAACTTCTTACATTTTTTTCTTTTTATTTCCGACCAGCAGCACCGTAGCCCTGAGTTAGTGAAGATATACTAGGGGTAGGTGGGTGTGGCGAGGCTGTAGTGATGATGTGCTTGTCGAGGATGAAGTAAATGCAGGTTTCTCGAGGATGTATTGAAGATGTGGTTGGTGCTGTCTCTCCTCCGTCGTGAACATGACAGTGACCGGTTCTGCGGAGGGAAGCGAGCTGCATTAGCTTACGAATGTTAGTGTTGTATGTTTGCCTGTGATTGTCAACCACTAGTACTAATACGGTGGAACGAATTAACATTTATACTTCTCTCGTAAATCGACACACGCACACATACAAAAGAAAAGGGGGGAAAAAAAGAGGAAGAACACTTTTTCAGGATTGTCTGACCTCCGACGTCTTCTAGTAACACTGAAACATATCTATGTATCCTACAAGACCACCATAGACAAACTCTAACAATTTTCAACTCTGTATAATATTACACCAAGTTAGTGGGAAACATTCTTGTTAGGTGAACTTTTCAAGTTGACCGCGTCCTGTGCCACATTATATTGACAGGATGAAAATGACATTACTCAAGCTATCAAGAAGTTGGATAGCGTCCGCTGCCCAGCGGAACATTGCTCGAGTTTCGAAATATATGTTGGGCTCTGCCCGGATAGATATCCGTCATGGGTCATGTAGCTCGTAAGGTTCGACATATCTGTAAAGGCTGATGTCTTATACAAGGTTAAGCCCTTTGAACTAGCCTGAACCACTTAGGTGTTGAACCATCTCAAAGCCTACTGTCCTAGTCTAGATTGTTTATCAAGTTCACATCTCTCTACCGAACACTTTCCCTAACACTTATACAACCTCGTTATGAATCATCATGTCTTCTGTTATCCGTCCTTCTCATGTACTCCCTTGTACAAAATTCTTACTCTCTAAAAATCTGGTTCTTCCTATATTCAATTATGAACATGATTCCTAAACATTACTAAGTCTCTCTGTGAGCCCTCGGCCATTCTGAAGTTATGTACCCCCTATACAAGCTAACACTCTTCCACAGCTCAGCCCAACTATAAGTATAACTCACTCAAGAGCCTCGTATCATTATGAATGCTTACATTTCCAAAAGCGTTTACACGTTTGCAGGCAATTATGTTTGTGAATACTTAAATTTAGGGAATATCATTCTCTACACAAATCAGGACTTTTCTTTGCGCTTGTACTTATTCTTACAAGCCAAGTCATAACCTTTCGGAAAATGGAATCTTCCTGCAAACCATGAGCGACTTACAAGCTCAAAACCTACTTCAAGAATGGCTTTCAACACGAGCCTGAATTCTTCAACAAGATGAGATCTTTATAAGTCTGGACTCTTGTGAATAGTTTTGATCTCTCTACACTTTCGACACTTTCTATTAACAGGGACCAGTTGACAGATATGACTCCTTCAAGATTAACCATACACATTTGAGCAAAGACTACTACACATTCAAGTACTTTTACGATCCTTGGTTTGCCTATAAGTCTGGGCCTTCCTGCAAGACTAAATCATTCTTTGCAAGCTCGGATGTTTTCACAGACTTGACGATTTGCATGTACAGACCCTTCTTCAAGCAAAGATCTTTCTATAAGCCATTTGGCTTCTATGTAAAATTTACATTCTTGCTAATCTGCACTATCGATGAAAATCTTATCCTTCCATAGATTTATTTTCTTTGCAGGTTCAGTTATTTCGGTCATCATTGGGCCATCATCAGGCCTCTGTTCCTCTACAGGGTTGGATGGATCCGTCACTCTGACAGTACTTCATTCTCCAGAACTGGATACACGTAAATACCTTGACTGTACACTCTCCAAAGAAGCCTGATTACTTCAAGAAAGACTTGGACTTATTTGTGTGTGTATATATATATATATATATATATATATATATATATATATATATATATATATATATATATATATATATATATATATATATATATATATATATATATATATATATTTATTTATTTTGCTTTGTCCCTGTCTCCCACTTTAGCGAGGTAGCGCAAGGAAACAGACGAAAGAATGGCCCAACCCACCCACATACACATGTATATACATACACGTCCACACACGCAAATATACATACCTATACATCTCAATGTACACATATATATACACATACAGACATATACATTTATACACATGTACACAATTCATACTGCTTGCCTTTATTTATTCCCGTCGCCACCCCGCCACACATGGAATAACAACCCCCTCCTCCCGCATGTGAGCGAGGAAGCGCTAGGAAAAGACAACAAAGGACACATTCGTTCACACTCAGTCTCTAGCTGTCATGTAATGATGCACCGAAACCACAGCTCCCTTTCCACATCCAGGCCCCACACAACTTTCCATGGTTTACCCCAGACGCTTCACATGTCCTGGTTCAATCCATTGACAGCACGTCGACCCCGGTATACCACATCCTTCCTATTCACTATATTCCTTGCACACCTTTCACCCTCCTGTATATTCAGGCCCCGATCGCTCAAAATCTTTTTCGCTCCATCCTTCCACCTCCAATTTGGTCTCTACTTCTCCTCGTTCCCTCAACCTCTGACACATACATCCTCTTTGTCGAGCTTTCCTCACTCATTCTCTCCGTCTGACCAAACCATTTCAATACACCCTCTTCTGCTCTCTCAACTACACGCTTTATCACCATACATCTCTCTTACCCTTTCATTACTTACTCGATCAAACCACCTCACACCTCACATTGTCCTCAAACATTTCATTTCCAACACACCCACCCTCCTCCGCACAACCCTAATCTATAGCCTATGCCTCGCAATCATATAACATTGTTGGGACCACTATTCCTCCAAAGATACCCATTTTTGCTCTCCTAGATACCGTTTCTCGCCTTCCACACATTCTTCAACGCTACCAAAATCTTCTCCCCCTCCCCCTCCCTCTGACTCACTTCCGCTTCCATGGTACCATCCGCTGCTAAATCCACTCCCAGATATCTAAACACTTCACTTCCTCCAGTTTTTCTCCATTCAAATTTACATCCCAGTTAACTTGTCCCAGTTAACTTGTCCCCTTGCTCTTATTCACATTTACTCTTAGCTTACCCACTTTACCAAACTCAGTCACCAGCCTCTGCAGTTTCTCACCTGAATCAGCCACCAGCGGTGCATTATCAGCAAACAACAACTGACTCACATCCCGAGCCCTCTCATCCACAACAGACTGCATACTTGCCCCTCTCTCCAAAACTCTTGCATTTACATCCCTAACAATCCCATCCATAAACAAATTGAATACCTATGGAGATATCACGCACCCCTGCCAAAACCGACATTCACTGGGAACCAATCACTTTCCTCTCTTCCTACTCGTACACATGCCTTACATCCTTGATAAAAACTTTTCACTGCTTCTAGCAACTAACCTCCCACACCATATACTCTTAATGCTTTCCAGAGAGCATCTCTGTTAACTTTATCATATACCTTCTCCAGATCCATAAATGCTACATACAAATCCATGTTTAATCAAATATTTCTCATATACATTCTTCAAAGCAAACACCTGATCCACACATCCTATACCACTTCTGGAACCATACTGCTCCTCCCCAAACTGTTGCTCTGTAAATGCCTTTACCCTTCCAGTCAATACCCTCCCATAGAATTTCCCAGGAATATGCAACAAACTTATACCTCTGTAATTTCAACACTCACATTTATCCCCTTTGCCTTTGTACAATGGCACCATGCATGCATTCCGCCAATCCTCAGGCACTTCACCATGAACCATACATTCATTGAATATCCACCGCAATACCATCCAAACCCGCCGCATTGCCGGCTTTCATCTTCTGCCAAGCTTTCACTACGTCTTCTCTACCAAACCATTCTCCCTGACCCTCTCACTTTGCACACCACCTCGACCGAAACACCCTATATCTGTGAACCCATATGAAAGCCTGACTCCTTGTGTGTACATATGTGGATCCAACTGCAAGCATGACCCCTTCTGCAAGTGAAGATGGAACGGGTATAAAATTGGATCTGAAAATCTGTATACTCTTATGGGATTATCAATCGTAACCTTGTAATTTGAGTCAAGTGTGTCCATTAAGTTGAGCGATGAATAACTGGGAATTAATATTTGCAAAATTGAAATCCGCCAAGCTGTCCAAGAGCCTGTTATAAAAGATTGGTAACAAATGAAATGCGCAAAGAAAGAATAGATTTTAATTACTACATATGCCCAAGAGCCATTTTTGAGCATTAGCATCGAGAAGGATTTTACATAATTAGATTTTTTTTTCGTAATGTGTTGTGAAATACAAGTGGATGAGATGCGACTTTGTCTCGGTGTTTGGCGGAGAAATTGCAGGAGAACTTTCCTGTTAGAACGAGAAATGAATTGAAAATGCACAAAGCTCTGCTTAGGAAGTGAATTGTCGATATGAGAGCATGGAATGATATACCGAGCCGTACCCCACAGGGTTACTAAGAAGACTGCTAGCATGACTGGGTTACCAAACAGCGGCAAAGATGTGCAGACACCATGGCTTCACTTGGACCCGTTGGTCAGCACACAGCTTTACGTGTGGTTGATTTCTGTGATGACTGAAGACGTTCGCTAGACTAAAGTTACACCTCGCACCATAAATTTGAATCTTTTGTATTGTCGTCGAGCGGTCCTGTTGTACTCGGACGAGATATTTTACGAGAAATATAAGAAGTGTTTGGACTGTGTACTTCCTACGATGTATGGCTTGAACAGCTGAGAACTGCTTGTTAGATTCCCTGAACTTGACGTTACAACCCATCAGCGTAACACGACGTTACAACTCATCAGCATGATAGTGCGATCCTTGAACATGACGTTACAACACTTCAGCATGACGGTACGTCACAAACATGATGCTACAACCCTTCAGCATGACGGTACGACACGAACATGATGTTACAACCCTTCAGCATGACGGTACGTCAAGAACATGATGCTACAACCCTTCAGCATGACGGTACGACACGAACATGATGTTACAACCCTTCAGCATGACGGTACGTCAAGAACATGATGTTACAACCCTTCAGCATGACGGTACGACACAAACATGATGTTACAACCCTTCAGCATGAAGGTACATCACACACATGATGTTACAACCCTTCAGCATGACGGTACGTCACAAACATGATGTAACAACCCTTCAGCATGACGGTACGACACGAACATGATGTTACAACCCTTCAGCATGATGGTACGTCACAAACATGATGTTACAACCCTTAAGCATGACAATACGACCCTTGAGCTAACTTAAGAGCCAGACCTTCATGTCACAAGGTTGTGCAGCCGTGTTCAAGTATAGGACCCTCCTGCTCAAGGGTCATATTATCGTGTTCAAGGATTGCACCATTCATTTCAAGGGTCATATTGTCGTACTCAAGACCTGACTAAATTCAGAATCCACTTTTATCGATTCTCTCATAACTCTTATAGTACATCATCGTTTGTATACATACAGTATACTTGTGGCATTACAGGATACAATACAAATTCCTTCGGTATCTCTTAAAAGAAATCAACGTGATCACTGACCCATTGACATTTACTAAAACATTTACCTGCTTTTGTTTTAGTAAAATGCTGACCTTCATGTTATTTTCTGAAACATTGTTAGAACTTAATACTGAAAAATCGAATATGAAGCAAGTGGTCGAACGCATCGGTTCGAATTCCGGATACAGGGTCGGTCCACAGTCAACGCAGCTGTTCATCCACCACTAGGAGTTGGTCGATAAAATCGGTACCTGGTCAGGCTAGGATATATATATATATATATATATATATATATATATATATATATATATATATATATATATATATATATATATATATATTATCCCTGGGGATGATATTCCCTGCGTGTTGCAGAAGGCGACTAAAAGGGGAAGGAGCGGGGGGCTGGAAATCCTTCCCTCTCGTTTTCAATCTTCCAAAAGTAGGAACAGAAAAAGGGGGCTAAGTGAGGATATTCCTTCAAAGGCTCAGCCCTCTGTTCTTAACGCTACTATTTGAATACTATGTAATCGAATACCTATCGTCTCACATTGGTGAGCAACATGGTCTCCACTGGTCATTTCCCGTCAGGCTCACACAACCAGCAGATAGCATTTTACAGAACCAATGAGTCCACGGGGAAAATGAAAGCCGATAAGTTCCCAAGTGCATTTTTGTGTAATAATCACATCATCAGGGGAAACACAAGAGAGAAGTTGATATACATTGAAGAGACGAAGCTAGGACGCCATTTGGTAAATATATATATATATATATATATATATATATATATATATATATATATATATATATATATATATATATATATATATATATATATATATATATATATACATATATATATAATACCCTCCATAAGCAAGTCCAGATTGCTAATGGTTAGGCTATGATCACCCCTAATAGGGAAATGACTATTCGATTACAAGTAATCGAATACCCTTCGTCTCACATCTATGAGCAACGGATCTAGACCGGTCAAATACCATCAGGCTCGCATTACCAGCAACTAGCATTCTACAGAACCTTACTGTACAAACACAGGGGTATATCAACACGAATATAGTGCATATGAACACGTACTTTCATAGAACACTTAAAACCCTCTAGGAATGGGACCCAGGACCTTATAAGCGGTAGTCAGGAACGCTATATCGACTAGGCTATGATCGTCTCTAATAGGGAAATAACTATTCGATTACTATATTTGTATTCATATACCTTCGCGTTTGTACAGTTAGGTTCTGTAAAACGCTAGCTGCTGATAGTGTGAGCCTGATGGTGAAAGCCTTATGTAAGATGAGACGTAGCAAAACAACAGGAGTAGAGGGCACTGAAGTTGAAATTATTAAGAAATGGAGTGACTGTGTTGCTTATTGTCTGGCAAGGATTTTCAGTATATCTACGGAGCATAGAAAGGTGCCTGGTAATTGGCCTAATGCGTTGCCATTGTAGAAAGTCAAGAGGGATAAAAGGCGAGTGTTCAAACTACAGAGGCATAAGTTTGCTGAGTACACCTGGTAAGTTGTATGGGAGGTTATAGATTGAAAGAGTGAAGGCATGTAGAGAATCAGATTGGGGAGGAGCAATGTGGTTTTCGAAGTGGTAAAGGACGTGTTGATCTGGCATTTGATTTAAAGAATGTGTTAAGAAACGTTTAGAGAAACAAATGGATTTGTATGTGGCATTTATTGATCTGGAGAAACAGGGCAAGAATCGAATGCTTTGTTTAATCATGTTAAAAATCATGACCATTGTA
>NC_092238.1:14186308-14201308 GCF_036320965.1 Panulirus ornatus | reverse complement strand
TCAGGGAAACGGACACCGTTATGACTTTACGTACATCCGAACACACACTACTGATGTTGTATGTCTCAAGAATGTACCTGCTATACCCACCCCACGTCTATTTTCCGGGAACCTGAGGCATTAATTTTCCGGGGAACCTGAGGCATTAATTTTGACATTTACGGTCTTATTACGGGAAATGACCCGCTGTCACTCCGCTACTCCTCCACCTGCCCGTCACACGTCACTTCCGAATGAAATTTATATGACCTGGAAGCTTCCTGCCACGTATGGCTCGCCAGACGGGTCGTAACGTCATAGTCATCTCTCGCCAAGCAGGTCATAACGTCATAGTCATGGGCTTCGCTAGACAGATCATGACGTCACCGTTCTCACTCGCCAGATGGGTCGTGACGTCACTCTGAGGACTCACCAAACTGGTTATAACTTCATGGTTCGCTAGATAGGTCATGATGTCAGAGTATTTCATACAGGTCACTTAGTCAAAGTTAAGACCTGTTAGGCAGGTCATTACCTCACAGTTACGTTAGACTAAAAGTCTACTGGACAGGTCATTACATTAGAGTTAAGGCTTGCTAGATAGGTCATTACATAGGAATTAAAACTTGCTAGATAGGTCACAACATTAGAATTAAGGCTTGCTAGACAGGTCATTACATTATGATTAAGGATAACTAAAGAGGTCATTACTTTCGAATTAAGGATTGGCAGACAGGTAAATACGTATGAATTGAGGCCTGGTAGACAGGTCACAACGTTAGAATTGAGGCTTGTTGGACTGGTCACAACGTTAGAATTAAGGCTAACTAGAGAGGTCATTACAATAGAATTAAGACTTACTAGAGAGGTCATTACGTGAAAATTAAGACTTACTAGAGAGGTCATTACGCTAGACTGAAGGATTGCTAGAGGGGTCATAACATAAGAATCAAGGCTAAATAGACAGGTCATTACGTACACTTAAGGTTAACTAAACAGGTCATGCAGGTAGCAAGTGTCTCTGGAAAACAGTGAGGGTTTGATCCATATGCCTTCTACGCTGCTCCTGTGGCAGCATAACTCTCCTTAGACCCTGATCATCGTCTTGCTTCACCCCTGCCCCACGTAGGAGGTGTGGGTGGAAACCGTAGTTGAAGTGCATGTGGATGTCTGGGGTTGCACGTGGGGTAGAAGGTGGAATTCTGAGGTGCAGAAGGGGGCTGTGAGTGAAGGGCATCGGGTGCGAGGTAGGAGGGCAGGTTGTGGTGAGGCCATGATGTAGCTGGGGGCAGAAGGGAAGGCTGTGGTGAGGCCAAGCTGTGGCCAGGGGTCAGAGGTCTCGCCATTAAGCTGCGCCAGGCCAGTGGTGTCCTAAGGATGGAGACCCACCACCAGGAATGGTGACTTGGTAGACACATTCATCTGATACGTTCCTCCACCTACGTCAGCTTCTTCCACCTGCTACACCACCCTCCACCTACATCAACCTCCTCCACCTACCACACCACCCTCCACCTACGTCATCCTCCTCCATTCACCTCACCACCCCTTCACCTACGTCATCCTCATCCACCTGCCACACCACCCTCCACCTATGCCAACCTTTTTCACTCGCCACACTCCCCTTTACCTACGTCATCCTCCACCTACCACATCGCCCTCCGCCTACGTCAATCTCCTTCACCCGCCACACCAAACTCCGCCTACGTCCTCCACCCATCAAACCCCCTTCCCTTACGTCAATCTCCCCCTCCATCTGACCTCCTTCCCTAAGCTTACATCAACCCCTTGCTCTCGCCACGCCTCCTCGAAGTATAGCAACCTCCTCCATCCACCACATCCTCTACAGTCCTCAGTCTCCACATGCATGACAATCAGACGCAGCCATACTCTGATTCCTCCATGAACAATGTGATGTTATAACAATACAGACACTGTTCTGTGAACGACCGTATCTGGCATTTCACAGCAGGTCTTTCTCTCGTCCTAACAACTGGGCTTTGAGTTCACACGGCAGCAAATACGCCAGATATGCTGAGCGGTCGTCAGTGGGGATGAAGACTTGTTTGGTCGCATGGCCACGTGACCATGATAATTGTCAGCCAGTACTCCCAGAAGAGAGGATTAGAGGAGGAAGTTATCAACTCTTCCCTACGTGTGATGTAATACTGAAGATTTTCCCATGTCATTTCCATAAGATGCGATCACAGTGCCCTTAAGACGCATCCTCCTACGTCAATGTGAACTAATGTAGACATGTACATGTGTGTGTGTGTGTGTGTGTGTGTGTGTGTGTGTGTGTGTGTGTGGGCAGGGGGTTGGCTATGTATGAACAGGAGCGAGACAGAAGGTAATGGTGAGGTTCAGGTAGTGCGTGTGGTGTTCTAGGTCTCGTGAACACACATAGTTCACGCTAAACGAAAATCTCTCATCCTCAGGACACCAGAGGATTTAGAAAAAGAAAAATAAATAGATAAATGAATATATATATATATATATATATATATATATATATATATATATATATATATATATATATATATATATATATATATATATTGGAAAGGATCACAATTATGCGCGTGATCAAGATATTCCTATGAGTCCACGGGGAAAATGAGACACGATAAGTTCCCAAGTGCACTTTCGTGCAATAATCACATCATCAGGGGAGAAACACGAGAGAAATATAAGTCAGCTGATATACATGGAAGAGACGAAGCTAGGACGCCATTTAGTAAACATGTGATTATTCAATATATACAACGAGCGTTCATACAACAACGTTCATATATATATATATATATATATATATATATATATATATATATATATATATATATATATATATATATATATACTCATTTTATTATTATACTTTGTCGCTGTCTCCCACGTTAGCGAGAATGGCCCAACCCACTCACATACGCATGTATATACATTTGCGTCCACACACGCACATATACATTCCTACACATTTCAGCGTATAATTATATATACATACACAGACACATACATGTATGCACATGTACATAATTCATACTTGCTACCTTTATTCATTACCGTCGCCACCCGGCCACACATGAAATGACACCCGCCTCCCCCACACACGCGCGAGGTAGCGCTAGAAAAAGACGACAAAGGCCACATTCGTTCACACCTAGTCTCTATCTGCCATGTATAATGCACAGAAACCTCAGCTCCCATTCCACATCCAGACCCCACACAACTTTCCATGGTTTACCCCAGACCTTCACATGCCCTGGTTCAATCCACTGACAGCACGTCGATCCTGGTATACCAAATCGTTCTAATGCACTCTATTCCTTGCACGCCTTTCACCCTCCTGCATGTTCAGGCCCCGATCGCTCAAAATCTTTTTCACTTCATCCTTCCACCTCCAGTTCGGTCTCCCACTTCTCCTCGTTCCCTCCGCCTCTGACATATATATCATCTTTGTCAATCTTTCCTCACTCATTCTCTCCATGTGACCAAATTATTTCAATACACCCTCATCTGCTCTCTCAACCACACTCTTTTTGTTACCATACGTCTCTCTTACCCTTTCATTACTTACTCGATCAAACCACCTCACACCACATATTGTTCTCAAACATCTCATTTCCAACACATTCACCCTCCTCCGCACAACCCTATCAATAGCCCACGCCTCGCAACCATAAAACATTGTTGGAACCACTATTCCTTCAAACATACCCATTTTTGCTTTCCAAGATAATGTTCTCGCCTTCCACACAGTAGAAATGATCACAATTGTGCGTGATATCAAGTATACTCCCATGAGTCCACGGGGAAAATGAAATACGATAATTTCCCAAGTGCACTTTCGTGTAATAATCACATCATCAGGGGAGAAACAAGAGAGAAATAACAGTCAGTTGATATGCAACGAAGAGACGTAGCTAGGACGCCATTTGGTAAACATGTGATTGTCCAAGACACAGTTGTATATCAACTAACTGTTATTTCTCTCTTGTGTCTCCCCTGATGATGTAATTATTACACGAAAGTGTACCTGGGAACTTATCGTGTTTCATTTTTCCCGTGGACTCATAGGAAATATATATATATATCTTTTCTTTTCTTTCATACTATTCGCCATTTCCCGCATTAGCGAGGTAGTGTTAAGAACAGAGGACTGGGCCTTTGAGGGAATACCCTCACCAGGCCCCCTTCTCTGTTCCTTCCTTTGGAAAAAAAAAAAAATATATATATATATATATATATATATATATATATATATATATATATATATATATATATATATATATATATATATATATATATATATATATATATAAACACTAGGCTTTGCCTATCTTTGCTTACTGTATCACAGTTCATTGTTCTTTTTTTTCTTCTCTGTAAACAGAGCATTAGGCCACACAACGATTATTCCAGAACATAAGTGACAATAAAGTTTTATTTATAAGTGTATATTGCATACTCTGAATAGTCAGAAGCATAACACTGGCCGAGAATGAGGTTAATTAGAATAACTGGGCACGTCTGGCACGACTCCAGTGCACAAATTAAACCGGAAGGTTAACCTTGTAAACGGTTACGACACAGCGTATTTGCTCCCAGCGTAACTTACAAAAAAGATCACCAATTCTCGCAGATTAATCTCGTCCCACGGTGGCTGCGGGTCAGAGGGCAAAAACAAAAGTGAGAACACTACCCGGGATCCTTGTACGGGTTAGTTAGGGAATGTGGTGAGGGCAAAAGACAGCGAGGTAGGTTTTAAGCCACAAGCGACAGACGAAAAAAGAGAAAAGGTAATCTGTGCTGTAGGTTATGATTTAATGAGGGAGGACCTCTGTGCTTACAAGCTAGCGATACCTAGTGTGTTCTGTGTCACAAACCAGAGACAAGATCTTTTTTTTCTGTCATAGACGTAATTTAGTACTGGGTCATATTTGTGATGCACTACAGGAAAGAATGCGTTGCTCCCAGCTCTGTGCCATAAGCTGGAGACCAAAAGTTGCGTTCTGTGTCACAGTTGAGTGAGAACACCATATCACCTGGATTTCAGTTCACCATGCAGGCTATGCTGTGTAACCAGTGAGGGACAACGAGAGGCGCTTCATTCTGACAGTCAGCGATCAAAAGAACATTTGAGCTAAGGTCTACAAGCAAGACGCGAGTTGCATTATGCATTTACAAGACAGTGACAAGATTTCTGTGGCAGAGATGGAGGCTTGTACAATCTTTTACTTTCAGTTTCGGCCACTGTAAGAGGTATTTATAGAACGTCTGTGGTCATTGTAGAGGAACGAAAAGGCCTCGTGTGGCCACTGTTTCATACAAGACACGGCCCAAGTGCCGTGTCTTGTATGGCACCGTGTAGTAAAAGTTCCCTAAGTCACAATGTAGTATAGAAAAGACATAATAACACTCTAGTATGAATAAGGTATCCTATGATTACAGTTTAGTATAGGAAAGCTTCCCCTAGAACACCTTATAGTTTACGCTGTGCTGCAATTATTGTCTTACAGGGAAATGGCCCGACGGGATCAACCATTAGCATAGAAAAGAAGCCATCATCTGTCTTCCATCAAAATCAGGAAAGGGATGGTATGCCTTTACACCTCCCTCTGGCCGTAGCGTCTGCGTCTAGGAAATTCTGCCCATGTTCTCAGGAAATTCAGTGAACCATTGCTCAGGCCCAGGAACTAGTGGGAGTCGCTGTTACGGTTATTACGTAAGCTGTCTACACGGATGCCTTTCCCCTGTCTCAAATGGCCTGGCGATGATGATGATAGCCATCAGGAACCCGGGAGATTATTATATAAAGTCAGTCTACTTGAACATGCCAGCCAGAGAGGGAACATTCTCATCTCCATAACCCAAGGCGAAGTCGGGATCCATGGTCTCAGGTTTTATTCTCTCTCTCTCTCTCTCTCTCTCTCTCTCTCTCTCTCTCTCTCTCTCTCTCTCTCTCTCTCTCTCTCTCTCTCTCTCTCTCTCTCTCTGGGTGACGCAGAACGAACGTAAGAGAAAAATCTTGAAGTCCTGTGTGGTAATTCCTCATGGGTGATGAAAATACTGTGACGTTTATATAATTACAACAGTTTTTTTTTTTATGTTTCCTAATCCATGAGAGACTGCTGCCCTCTCATGGCACAGGAGTGTTCATGGCTCTGTACCATAACTGGGATCCGGCCAAGTACAGCGTCCAGATTGCCTGAGTTTTTCCTTAACCGGAGCGGATCTTTGAAATTCACTTAAATGGAATCCCCAAAATGTACGAACCAGTTAACCGAATTCCTGGGTATACAAGACTCAGTTAACCGGAAACATTATTCATTAGTTAGAACTCTGTTAACTGGAATATTATGCATATAGCGCTGACTTAGCAGGAATATTACAGGACCGGAATACTCGGTAATTAGGCCTTAGTAAACGCAGTGTTCATTATCCAGGACGCGATAACGGAATAATCTTCAGTATATATGACATTTAATCGGAACCATCTCATTTACAATGCAGATAACAGGAATCATCTGTTTCTGGAATTCGTTCACTCGTGGTACTTTTCTCTCTAGAATTCCATTCGAATAATATTGCAAAGACTAGTTCTTGGGTGAATGATAATCTGATCTTCTTGGATAGTCGATATTCAGTTCAACTTCTTTTTGCATAATGGATAATCCGGTTACCCGACTTTTTTTTTTTGTTTTTTGTATGTTTGTCGATATTCAGGCAACCGGTTCTAACATAATCAATATTCCGGTTAACTCGTTCTTACGCAATCGATATTCCGGTTGTCTCAGGTCTGTCGTCATCCGGCAATACCTCTTCATGAGCCTCTCTCTCTCTCTCTCTCTCTCTCTCTCTCTCTCTCTCTCTCTCTCTCTCTCTCTCTCTCTCTCTCTCTCTCCTGTCGTTGGCTCGTCTCTCTCTCTCTCTCTCTCTCTCTCTCTCTCTCTCTCTCTCTCTCTCTCTCTCTCTCTCTCTCTCATGATCATCTGCCTCTGTTATATCATCTGGTCACTCATGAACATTTCTTCATGAATTCACACTCATAGTGTATTCCTCCCGTTTGGTTACATCGAGGTACACTGTAATTGTTCATCCACTTCATATTCTCCGCGCGTTGCTGAAGTGATGCATAATAGACTAATTAGCCATAGCGTCCTGCTTGATATGATACTCACCTCAATAATTAGCCACAGCGACGTGTCCGACGCGCTAATTACTGCACTGTCATGGGTGAAATGATACTCGGCACTTTGAATCAGACTCAGTGGCATGAAGGATCATGAAAGACTCAATTCCTGTGAGAGTTAAGGAGTTTTATGACGTCAGTTTGTTATTCTTCGTCTACTGGCGGATGTGAAAATCTCCTACATGATCTCCATCATGGTCTCTGGTGACGTAATGCCACAGACGTGACGTAACTGGGAGACGTTACGTTTTACGTCATCGGTGGGAGGTTGCCTTAGTCACAGTCTTCAGTATCTCAGTTGCTGATGGAATTCCAAGACACAGAGTGCCTCCTCTCAGATGTTGGACCGGGTAAGGCATTAGTAATGTGCACGAAGGTAAATGTTTCAACCCTAAGATCACAACGGTAAAACCGATATTCATGAAGGTACAACGCATGATCACAACGGTACAGCGTTTGATCACAACGGTACAACGTATGATCACAACGGTAAAACGTATGATCACAACGGTACAACGTATGATCACAACGGTACAACCTATGATCACAACGTTACAACGTTTGAACACAACGGTACAACGTATGATCACAACGGTACAACGTATGATCACAACGGTACAACGTATGATCACAACGGTACAACCACTGATCACGACGGTGTACAAACCTTGAACCATCATCATACGACCCTTTGGCTATCAAATCGTTAGCTTTAACCTACCCACAACAGTCGCGTCAGAGTTCAAGCCATCATACACGTGAATCGTAGTGTGTGAGTCATCATCCAGTAGGACTTGATGGTGTCCTCGTTGGCATTAACGTATTACCGCGAGTCTCAAGCCACTTCCCTCGTGAGGCCTGGGTAGTCAGCCTCTATGGTCTGGCCTCTCAGACGGGGGTGAGGACGGAGTGGACATTCTTGCCCTAATGGACGTGGGTAGACAGACCTGTTGACTCTGTATGCCAGTCATGTGATCTGTTGCCTCATTCCTGGGACCTGATCAAACAGAGCATTGTTCCAACACTTGGCCTCCTTAGTGAGTACTCGAACACTGGACCTCTGGGGGTAAGTAGCCACGCACCAATAAATTCTACAAAGTAATCTTGCACTTAGTAACATTCCAGAATTTCATAGTGAACTACATGATTATAAACATGACACCAAATTGTGGTAAATGACGATTGGCCCTGTTATCATTGACCCCGTGACGTGAACCTGTGGTACCAGTAGACCTTGTGAGGAGACACATATCTGTAGCGACGAATGTCAAGGTGAACAGGAGTCTTAATTAACCTGCATCTGGTTCAGGTACACGTGCAGATGCATTGGGTATTTCAGGTACAGTTTCCTTCGTTTCCGGAGAGATGTTATCTTGCGGCAGGATAGATTTTGGGGATATTCCATTAAGTCTCTTTGTTTGGGATTTTCAAGCGTGTGTCTGTTTCCTTGCGCTACCTCGCAAACGCGGGAGACAGCGACAAAGCAAAATAAAAAATAAATATATATATATATATATATATATATATATATATATATATATATATATATATATATATACATATATATATATATATATATATATATATATATATATATATATATATATATATATATATATATATCATCCCTTTGGATAGGGGAGAAAGAATACTTCCCACGTATTCCCTGCGTGTCGTAGAGAGCGACTAAAAGGGGAGGGAGCGGGGGCTGGAAATCCTCCCCTCCCGTTCTTAATTTTCTAAAAGAAGGAACAGAGAAGGTGGCCAAGTGAGGATATTCCCTCAAAGGTTCAGTCCTCTGTTCTTAACGCTACCCCGCCAATGCGGGAAATGGCGAATAGTATGAAAAAAAATTTATATATATATATATATATATATATATATATATATATATATATATTATAATTGATCGCCATTTCCCGCATCAGCGAGGTGGAGCCAGGAAACAGACAAAGAATGGCCCATCCACTCATATACATATGTGTACATAAACGCCCATTTACGGACATATGAATGCACATATATATGCATATCATCATATACACACATACGTACACATATACAGACATATACATATATACACATGTACGTATTCATACTTGCTTGCCTTCACTCTATTCCCGGCGCCACCCCGCCCCATAGGAAACAGCATCGCTACTCCCTGCTGCAGCGAGGTAGCGCCAGGAAAACAGACAAAAAAGGCCACATTCGTTCACACTCAGTCTCTAGCTGTCATGTGTAATGCACCGAAACCACAGCTCCCTGTCCACATCCAGGCCCCGTAGATCTTACCATGGTTTACCCAAGACGTTTCACATGTCCTGGTTCAGTCCATTGCCAGCACGTCGACCCCGGTATACCACATCGCTCCAATTCACCCTATTCCTTGCACGTCTCTCAGCAAATTCAAGGCCGCGTTACAATCAGTAGTAGGGAATGGATGGAACTATTTGTGATGAGACGAGATTGTGCTTCTTTTCATACTCGGCAACACCTATATATCTCCCTATCCATATATCTATCTATCTACTATCTCCTTTTCTATATGTATGTATGGGAAGGGAGTGCTACACTCGCTGGCGGCTCCTAATGAACTTTCGCTGTTATGATAAAACTTTTAAAACTTCTGTGTGCCGTCACATTCACTATCGCATAACTCACCTTATGCCGCTCGTCCACTACTCTCATACTATGAGAATACTTATTTATGCCTTTTCTCACAAGTTGCCTATTTAGTTTCATGTCATGGCCTCTGGTTTTTCTATCGTCGTATCTTTCGAACAACTGTCTGTCATCTACGACAAGTTGGTTAAAAGACTCAAAGGTTGTAATCAGGTCAACCACCACTTCTCTTTCTTCCACAAGGACAAATTTAAGGCTTCTAGCCATTCCCTGTAACTTGGTTGTTTTAAATCCGGTACCATCTTTGATGCCTTCTCTCAATTTTCTCTATTTGGCTTTCTGGATTTTCTTTATCAGTTTTTTTCCGTTTTCTAGTTTTGAATTAATATACTGATTAAACAGCATACTGGGTATTTTCTTATTCATATACCTGAATTCTATTCTAATATGAACCACTTAACAGTGTGTGTCCTTTTCTCCTAATGCGGGATTCTGTCAACTGGACGAAGTCAGCTCCCAAGTTCCTGCAGTTTTTTTTCTGTAAGATGATACTTTGTCTGTGTTCCATCTTCATTGCTTTATGTTATTTCTCTGATAGGCGTTATTTATTCATTTCCATTAAAATAATTTTTTGTCCACTGAAGGAGTCTCCTCTTATTCCTAACCAACCTCATATCTAGCACAGTGTCAAATGCTTTCTGGCATTCCTCTTTATCTTAAAAAAGGGGGCACCAGCCTACATACCTTCGATCTGTTGACATAGCGAGGAAGTTTCCAGATGCACGATGACTAACTCCCATACACTGTTGCCAATAATACATCCATTTCCTTGGCAGGATAGAAATTGCTTGTTGTTGCGGTGAAATATCTATGAAAAGATTCCTTGTTCTTAAGCATAAAACGAAGAGTCAGCAATGTGGCAGGTACAGAGAAGGAAATAGCGAGATGAATGATTATACTACTGAACAATGTCGCTCGCCGTTCAGGGTGTGGTGGCCTGGAAGGGAGAGAGTGGTGGTGGTGAGGGAAAGTGAGGTTGAGGGAGGGTGGGAGTTGTGGCGTTGAAGGAGGTTGTATTAGCCAAGAAGGGAGGCATTGGTGTTACTAATAGTGGGTATGGCAGCCAGGGAGGGAGGATGTGGTGAGGAAGGGTGTTGTAGCCCTTCATAGGAGCTAACTGATGAAGGCCAGGAGGGCCCGAATCTGCTAGTCCCGTAAAAATCTATTAGCTTCGTTACACATGACCACCTCTTGTGTTGTCTCTCATTCAGGTAATTTTTCCTCTGCAGGAAATCATCCATTTCTTTTCTAGTCATCTTTCCTAGCGCCTGTCTTTATATAAGCACCTCCTGTGGGTCTCCTTTTTATACTCAAGTATGACGTTTGCGCTCAACCACTACCTTAGCACTTTACCTTTTGCTAGCGACATTTTAAACAACTTTTCAAGTGGTCTGTCTAATGTGTTTGCACACATCTTCGACACATAGCGAATGTTTTCATCGTTAGTATTAGCTTTACATGGGTTAGAAACCATTAATTTTCTGTTTAAGTATGTATTCAAGTATGTATTATCCCTTTCTGGTGTTGGAGCTCTGGTGTCTTATTATGTGAAATTTAATTTGAAATTATCATTCAGTTCCTCGCATATCCCCACATCATCCTCCATAACTCTTCCTCTCCAGTCCCTTTTTTCTCATACGCTATTCTTTAACTGACACCTGTCCACAATATTCTTTTAAAGATTTCTCTCTTCTTTCCTCCTTATCTTGCTATTCTCGCTTCATGCTCTCTCATACCTCAGAAATATAAACTGGCTGAAGTGTCGCCTCTATCTTCGTCAAAGCACTCACGAGTTACCTTTGCTTTTTGACCTCTATTATAGAAATATTCTTCCCTCTTTCTTAACCTTCCCTCGCGTATTTGAGGGTAAATGTACCTACGTTGTTGCTCCCTCGCTGTAAGTCTTACAGAACCTTCAACCACAGTGTCTTGGTACCTGGGTGCTGAACTCCGTTTCGCAATTCATGTTAACTAAGAAATCGCAGACTTCTGTTTAGCTTCCAGGATTATATCCAGCTCTTTGAATCTGTTCTTATCTAAGTTCGTTTTACGCCCTCATATACTACACCATAAAACTGATGCATTATATCATCAAATTTCCAATTCTGTTTGTGTGTGTGTGTGTGTGTGTGTGTGTGTGTGTGTGTGTGTGTAATATTGATAATGATGATAGTTTATCAAATTAAGTACACTCGATGGCTGTAAATGTAAAAGAAATGTATGTAATAACAGACAGGAGTACTACAAAAAAAAGATCGTAAATACAAATTCTTTACATAATCAAAGAGGTGGAGAAAGCTGATAATGTTGTTACCAGTTAGTTATGAAGTTGAGTGTGCTCATCTTCCCACCTCTCCACTTAATCCAGACTTACATATCATGTGTACTTTGGCACCGTAGTCACATTATTACAAAGGCTTTTACGAATTCTGTATATCACTCATGGACTGGGTAAATGTATGCCCCAGGCAAATTTATGTCAGCTGAGAAGATAAAGGAGTGAAAATATACTAGAATATATTCACCAGTTGGGATGGGACTGCTCTTGTGGTCTGTACGAGTTCGGTTGTGTTCGATGCTCTTATGGTGCTTGACTTCAACTTGAGGACGAGGGATTTCAGGTGTCAGGAGATAACAAGTGTATTGCAGTTGGTTCATCTCAAACTGTCGGTTGAGGTCCATATGATAGTTGGTGAGAGTCGGGAGGAAGAGTGTGTTTAGCACTTGGTGATATTTGGTGTAAAAAAAAAAGACTATCGAGAATGCTTCTGCCAACCCTAGTCTACACCTACTTTAGCAGTCACTGTTGTGTGATGGATAAGGAAGAAGATTAGTATGGCAAGTATGGGTGAGTCTGGGAAAATCTTAGATGTGTTAATGGTCTTGAGTTCAGTACAAGGAGCGCAAATGCTTCACCTGAGGGTAGATGTTCACTCTCTACCAGATATCAAGAAAATGTTGGTCTTACAGCTGGATGTCAATGATGCTGGTAGATGTTCACTCTCTACCAGATATCAAGAAAATGTTGGTCTTACAGCTGGATGTCAATGATGCTCAGGGAAACATAGGAAGTCTTCCAGTAAGTTGGATATTTTAGTGGCATGAGAGAATGATAATGGTGGAGGAGAGGGTATTGATTGATTCCAAGAACTCTTTGTATAGCTTCATAGGCACGTGGTGTGTGATGGGTGTGTGTGTGTGTGTGTGTGTGTGTGTGTGTGTGTGTTTGATTTTCTTCTATTTCAAGCCATAAGCTTTTTCTATCTTAAGCTATAGACCTCTGGAGGCGGATCTAAAAATATGTTGTGTATGAAGGGTCTCAAGGATAACATGGCAGACTTCAGAGACTTTTTGGTAGCTGCGTCACCAGCGGAGGTTAGAACAACAACTGCTGGAGCTGACACTTTCCTGTTTGGGAGTAGGGAGGTTAGGTTCCCATGTGACCCAAATCTGTTTATTCGTTACTGATTCAGTAATGTGGTTCAAGACGAGATGTTGGCGTTTTCAGTATATGATTCCATTAGTCCTTGTAGATGAATCTTGGTAATAGATTTAGAGGGAATGATTATTTTGTAATTACTTTGAGGGACAAGAGTAAGGTTAGTGCCCTTTCAGAACTAGGGAAAGAATTAAGTTGAATTTAGCATCTTACAGGCAAATCTGGTGAACCTTAGTGGAAATTTTACTGTCCTCAGGGCGAATTGAGCCATTGCATGTGCGAATTTCTGATTTCTGAAAATGAATGTCAGGTTAATGGATTGTGATAAACATCAGTCACTGAAGTGAGCTATGTTATTTGTTCAGCCGAAAATGATTTTGTCCATTTTACTTTTGTTCGTCATGATAGCAATCCGTCGTTATAATGAATGCAATTGAGTTATCACTGATGTAATTTTCCATGACAATTCATCTGTCTATCTGTGGAGTGAGGGCTTTAGACTTCAGCAGATGTTCCGTTACCAGACCTGCTGCCAAGTGAAAAAATGAGGTCGTTGCATTGCTTCCCTCTGTCATTAGTCTTTGCACAATGATAGTAATGTTACTTTCATATCACAGGTTGCTGCCACTAGCTTGATTGATTCAAGATTTTGATGGTACTTAGCCAGCACGGCCTGGCATTTGGTCTTGATGCGCGTGCGTCTTGGGCTTTTTTGCTAACCCATTTGGCGCACAGACTCACAGCCTTGTGTAGGTCCTCGTGGACGACGTCGTGTGCACTCGCTGATGTGTGTCTAGGAGCTCACGCTCCTCACCTGACACACTCCTATGACCATACCGGTGGCCAACACACCTGCCGAGAAGACATTCGATACCATATATTTTTCCCCTCTGTCTGACTGGCACGTAATAAGTGTCGTATGAACACACACACACACGTCAGTCGATCATCTGGCGTTCTCCTCCCTCCTAATATAAGTAGACGAGATTAACAATATGTCTTAACCCGCACAGTCGTCACGTCTGGAAGACACATATTATGGAGAAGGATCTGATGAGCCCCATTATCTGTGACGACAGTACATTTTCCACCTGTATAAACAGTCTCCTCTTCTCTTGAGTTGACGTCACTAACTGTACCTCAGTGGACGTGTTGTTTGACACAGCCAGGCGAGGGGTGAGCTGATGTACTCTGATGTAGATGTGTTTACCGACGCGACACTACCTTCTTTCTTCCATGACGCAACCTGACGACACCTGCTTGATACACAAGAGAAATTTACTTGACAGAACAGAATACGATTTTCTTATTTGTCGTACATATATGGCCTACCTAAGACGTCTGGCTGGGTTGAAACTACTGTAGTTAGATAAGGCTATTCTAGGTGTAGTTCAACTATTTGACTACGAAGGAACGACCCTTGGGTATGATGCATGAGTGATATTCTACCTAACCCTTTAAGGGTCACGTAAAGAGCCAGGCTGTCGTAACTAAGGGTCGTTCAGTCGTGCTGGAGGAGTTAACTACGACTAGGCATAACCTTGCCTGACTAATGTAACTCACGCACAGCTTGGCGTTTTAGTCACTTAAGACATGCAAATCATGAGAGGTCTAATCTGTATCACTAATGTACCTCCACTCAAACGAAGTAAATCAACCCAAACTCACCTCAGGTAAAGCCTGTTCTAACCTAACCCCACGGCCAACC